>NW_025975855.1:0-7728 GCF_021869965.1 Rhincodon typus
AGTTTAAAAACCAGGCGGGAAAACACACTGACGCTTCATCAGAGGCTGCACTGAGGATGTTACCAAGCATGGTAGCGAAACGTCTGCGGAACAACAAACCAGCTCGGCGAGCCAACCAACCTCAACATTCATAGTGAGCAACAGAATGAAAATTGGCTCAAATACAGCAGCAGCAACAACAACGTATACTTACAAAGCATCCAAATACAATTTAACACCAAAAAGAGCATTATCCATAAAATTAGTGGACCCTTCAGTATAGTACAGAGCGCATGCTGCACTATCAAAGCGTCAGTACTGAGGGAGTGTTGCACTGACGGAGGGTCAGTACTGAGGTAGTGCTGCACAATCAAGAGTCACTACTGAGGGAGTGCTACAGTGTTGGAGGGACAGTACGGAGGGAGTACTGTACTGTTGGAGGGTCAGGGCTGAGGGAGTGCTGCACTGTCAGCGGGTCAGTACTGAGGGAGTGCCGCACTGTTGGAGGGTCAGTACTGAGGTAATGCTGCTCAGCTGGATGTGGAGGATCGCATGGTGGTATTGGGAAAAGGAGTAGGGGGCCACCTCCCAGCATCATAGAATCCCTACAGTGTTTAAACAGGCCCTTTGGCCCAACAAGTCCACACTGTCCCTCAGAGCATCCCATCCAGACCCATTCGCCCTATAACCTACCTAATCTATTCATCCCTGAACACTATTGGCAATTTCCCAATGAGCATCGATGAAAAAAACTGTGTGGGTCACAATCACATGACCTTTGGTGGGATCTTGCTGCATCAATCCTACATTGCAAAGGTGGCTGTACTTCAAAACTATTTCATTTACTATGAAGGGCTTTCAGACATCTGCAGTACTGCAAGGTGCTGGAGAAATGCAAGTCTGCCTTTGTTAGACTTTGAGCAAAGGAATGTGATCTTAGGACAGGTGGAAAAGAGTTTGATCAAAGAGATTGAGTTTACGGAGCTTCTCAAAGGACGAGAGAGAAGCGGGTTGTTGAAGAGGCGAAGGGTTTTTTTGGAAGGGAAGAGATTTGACGAATGATTTAAAAGAGAGAGGACCAGTTCCTAAAGAGAAAGAACCATTACATTGTTAGCTGACATGATAGGCAGAAGGGGATGTTGGATGATCAGCATTTTACTGGGAACTGGATTGACAGTTAAGGAGGCAACTGTCATGGACAGGGTGACAGGAGAGAAACTAGGGACAAATAAGAGCTCTGGGCTAGGCCAGAGGGGAGTATTCAAGGAACATTGACCCAGTGGAAGAGTGGAAGGGAGAGACCCGGCACAGGATTGAATGTGTCTGTCCAGTCCTGGTAGAAGTTTAATCAAGTTCGGAAGACATTTACAATTACAACGAGAGAAGGATGTATCTCACTGTTGGAGAAAATGTTGAAGATGGATGTATAACATTAAACCCAGACAGAAACATCTCAGAGAGGCCAACTGAATGAGATGACATTACCTCTGAGTAACTCCAGGACATGATCTCAAGTGATTTCAAATTAATTCTTAGGGTGATTACTGTGAATTTTCAGAAGGTAAATTGGAGTTTAGAAAGATTATCTTGATTTGTGTTGCCCCCACAACAAGCATGTATCATTTTTGCTCAGTTTAAACATTCCCACGCGCTGCCTCCTTGTCAAAATTGCAGTTTGTGTAGATATCATCTTCCCAATGTGCATTGACATAATGATTCAATTTCATTTCCACAATTTTCCTCTGAAATAGAAACAGAAATGAGGGGAGTGGCAACCAGAGAAAATAAGCTTAATATTATTGATCCCAATAAAAAAAATATACCTCACCATTAATTATCGGTTTGATTATTGAATGAGGGTAATTGTCATTACTGAATGGTCTTTGATTATTGATACTGAACGGGATTTGGTAACTGATATTGAACAGTGCAGGGTTTACTTATCAATACTGAACAGTGTGGGGTTTACTTATTGATACTGAACAGTGCGCGGTTGATATTGACACTGAACGGTGTGAGGTTTGATTATCGATACTGAACTATGTGGGGTTTGATCATTCATACTGAATGGTGTGAGGTTTGATTATCAATACTGAACTGTGCGGGGTTTGATTATCGATACTGAATGGTGTGGGGTTTGATTATCGATACTGAATGGGGTTGATTTTCGATACTGAACAGTGAGAAATGACTTGTAAATTCTACTCTAAGTATTTACCAACGTGACTTGGAAATATATCAGAGTTACTTCAATACCAATGCCTAGTCCTGGGCAATATGGGATGGCGATGCTTTTTTTTTGGAATGCTCTGGTTTCAATATAAAACAGAAAAATGTTGGGAAAAGCAGAGAAAAAGGACATCCACTTTTATCTTAAATCAATCGAGGATATGCACCTTCCTGCCTGAGTGAGTTTTTATTTGCCAACAGGCAATGGTGCTGAGCATCTTTCATAAACCAATGCAGTACATATGTTGTAGGTAGACCCAAGATGCCAATAGGTAGGCAATTCTATGATTTAGACAACGTCACAGAAGGATGATATATTTCCATGACAGGGTGGTCAGTGGATTGCAGGGTCTCTTGGAGATGGTGGGCATGCCGAAACATCTGCTGCTCTTATGCTTGTCAGTTGACGTGGTTGTGGGAGGTGCTGTCTAAGGAGATTTGGTGAACTTCTGCAATGCATTAAGTAAATGGTACACACTGCTGCTACATGATGGAGGGAGCAAATGTTTGTGGATTTTCCAATCAAGCTTCCTCTGTCCTAAGTCACATCAAACTTCTGGGGTGTTGCTGGAGTCACGAATGGTGCTGAATATTGTGCAATCATCAGTAAACACCCCGATCTCCGACCTTATGATGAAGCAGCTGAAGATGGTTGGACCCAGGACACTCCCCTGAGGAACTTTGCAGAGATGTCCTCTGGTGGAGATGACATAAAAGAGGCATTTGATTGGAGACGCTCTGTTAGCTTGAGATGCTGTATTAGTCAAATCTGCAGCACAAGGTATTGTAATATGTTGTGGTTTCATTTAGTACAAGTTTTTATAAGCAGAATGTATTCAGAATCAGATGACAAAGAGGGGGCTGTATGATCTGATATTTAATAATGAATATACATAATACAGCAAAGTCCATCCTGAAAGAATGAAATACAGAGTTGTCGCTGGTTGTGTTACAAAGGACAGAGCCATTGTTGGAAAAAATATGCTGCAATTAGCATTACCCGACCTGCAATCAGAATTTCCAGCCTGTTTTTCTTTAATTTTCAATTCAGTTGCTTCATCATAATCACACGAGGGATTTAGTTAGGCTGTCGTAATCTGCTCAATTAAAAGGAAACATCTAATTTTTACGCCTTTATGCAAACTCAACAGCCTGTGTATAATCCACAGTACATAAATTACCTGTTCCAGACATATATATGTTCAGAACTGACTTCAGAGAATTTGCCTGAGAGGATGATTGATACACTGGAACAGGTTGAAAAAATATACAACACCATTTTTGCTCTCATTGGAGTTCCTGGTAAGTGATTATTGATGGTCTTCAAATTTGTGTGCGTGCGTGTGTGTGCGTGAGAGAGAGAGAATGTGTGTACATGTAGTGGGGGGAGATGATCTCTACTTTTGAGATTTCTGCTGGAACATGATGTACTAGCTTTGTACATGTGTCCAGCAAAATATTTTTCTTTTGCTAATGACATTTTATTCTTGATTATTTTCTAGTGAACATAAAACTCTCTTTCTTTAACCTCACGTGTGAACTGAATAACCAAGAGATCGTCTGTGCTGAAATACTTTGCATCATTGAATCAGATCTTAGTGCAGTCAGTCCTTGTGATGAAGGAATGGCTGAGAATTTCATCCACTGTCGAACTGTATTAAGTGTGATTTGCCAACAGGAGGGGAACATCTTGCGTTATTATTCATGTATTTACCACATTTCTCTTTGTCCAACTGTACTGAGTGCAAGTTGCCAACTGGTGTGAAATACATTCTTGAAGTTCTCCAATACTGCGAGGGGTACTGTTGGTTCAGTACAGAAATGAGGCTGGGTCAGTACTGGGTTGCAACAAACCTTATCGACTCATTGAAATCAATGTTTTGATTGACTGTTTTCTACCATCCACAGATCTTCATTCTTGTTCAGTGAAGCTAATGATGGGAAATGGGGAATGTTTAAGATATTGCTTTGAGAATTACTGTTACTTTAAAATTTTTGCAAACAAGCATACTAAGGGAACCAGATGTTGACTGTTCACTGACAATTAAACATTCAGGGCGGTACTCCTATAGCATTCAACTAAACTATGCGATGACTTGTTTCTAACAGAATAGTTATGTTAACTGATAATGTTATTTGATTTGTTTTATTAAGCAAATATGGGTGATCCAATCTCTCGGTCATAAATGCATTTTTCTCACTAAAATATAGAATGAGGCTTATGTTTTGTTTCTTGCTCATTCCAGTTCTGTAAGTAAGAACAAACCAGTTCTTTTTTACGATTCAGTCTATTTTCATGTCTGCTTCCACTCTTTCAGGTATAACTTAATGAAGAGTGTCCCTCTAAGTTGAGATAAGTTCAACTGAAGTTCAAATGTGCTGCCTTTTCATAATAATGTTATCAGTCACAGAACCATAAATGAAATTGGTAAACTTTTAATCATGAAGTACTTGGTACATTATTTATTGAACACACTATTTTCATATGCCCAACTGCTTGAATGAACTGTGAACAAACATTGTCCCAATACCAATCTTGATGGAACACCATTTATCATCAATCAGCAATCTGCAAAGAAAAAATTGTTTCAGAGATAGTAGGAACTGCAGATGCTGGAGAATCTGAGATAACAAGGTGTAGAGCTGGATGAACACAGCAGGCCAAGCAGCATCAGAGGAGCAGGAAAGCTGACGTTTCCACCCTAGACCCTTCTTCAGAAATTTCTGAAGAAGGGTCTAGGCCCGAAACGTCAGCTTTCCTGCTCCTCTGATGCTGCTTGGCCTGCTGTGTTCATCTAGCTCTACACCTTGTTATCTAAGAAAAAATTGTTAACAGGCAGTTTGTTATACATTATAATGTCTTACCCAAACTCAGTTTAAGTCATGTTCTTTCTGTGTGGTGTCTTACCAATTAGCTTTAGGAAAGAAAGTATACAGCATGCACACAATGATGTTCATTGTCTCTTTATAATTTGTATTCAAAAATTTGATATTAGTCAAATCAGAATTTCCATGTCGGAGAATGAATTGTTATTTATAGTTCACTCTTCCTTCTGTTACCTATGAGTAAGCCTTTACCTCCTTCTTTTCCAGCGGCCCAGGCCACAAATAATGTTTCTGCTGGAAATAACTAATTAATTCTACTTCTGTGAATTTAATATACCAACTTCTGTAGTCCTGAAGAGGTCCCCTGTGCACTTATTAAGTCTAAAAATAAATTCAGTGACAGATTTATTGAACATTCTATGCTCTTTCAGCACACGATCCCTGTTACTTCAGCAACTTCCTCTCTCTTTCCAGTTTTGCTGTAAAACCCACAAGCACTCAAATTTTCCTTACGGGACCTCTTACAAAATTGCACTGAATATCTATGAAAAACATTACTTTAGTATGGCACAGCATTGCCTAGCATGCACAGCAGCCCTTGAAATTTCAAATCATGAGAAAAACTGTCTCTGAATCTCTTCAGCTACCCACTTTGCAAAATCAGTGAGTTCTGTTAGTTCATGGCTATCCCTGTAAAAAAGTTACGTTGGATGGTGCCAGTGTCATTAAAACAACACACAGACAATTATTCTCTTCATACCATTGACTTTTGAAACTTTCAAAAGGAGAAGAGGGAAGGGTGCTATATGTCAGCATTGAAATTCATTTTTTTTTGAAGAAACAAACTCCATACACTCCTAAGTCAACAAACTTTAAGGGTAAATATTCAATCTTACTGTTTGAACTCAGATTCAGTGGTTATTTTGTATGTAATTTAATGTGTCTTTCCTCTTCTCTTTCTTACAATTAACTTGGTGGCGAAAATGATCCTGTCCCACGAGAAATGTGGCCTTTCTAGATGCACAACGTATTATCTCGTGGCCATGGCAGCTGCAGATCTTTTGGTCATTACAACTGATGTTATACTGTCGCAGATCGCCCACTATTATTTTCTGCGATCTTTTCTGGAAATCACCCCTGTGTGTAGTTTTCTCACGTTTCTGATTCATGCAGCAATAGATTGTTCAGTCTGGTTCACCATCACTTTCTCCTTTGACAGATTTGTTGCCATTTGTTGCCAGAAGCTGAAAACTAAATATTGTACCAACAGAACTGCAGCTGTGGTTCTAGCATCAACCTGGATGCTACTCAGTTTAAAAAACATTCCATTGTACTTTTCAATTGAAGCCAAAGAAGAAATAAACAATGTGTCATGGTTTTGTGATTCAAAAACAAGTTATTATATTGAGCCTGGATGGGTGGGTTTCGATTGGTTTGCTGCAGTATTAACCCCAATGATTCCATTCGCTTTAATTTTATTGCGCAATGCTCTGACAGTCAGGCACATTTTGGTAGCAAGTCGAGTCCGTAAGCAACTGAGGGGGCTGTGTAAGGGAGAAAATTACAAAGACCCAGAGGTGGAGAGCAGACGGAAACCAGCAATTTTACTTTTCACAATATCAGGCAGTTTCAAACTACTGTGGTCAGCATATGTTCTACATTTCTTATATTATAACATTACAGGAACAAATCCTGAATATTACGAGGGTTCGTTATATTTATTTCAGCAGGCTGGATTTATGCTATTGAGTTTGAGTTGCTGCACTAATACATTTATTTATGGGGTGACTCAGTCGAAGTTCAGAGAGCAGTTCATGAGTGCGCTGAAATATCCGTTGACATCATTAATTGAATTAATCAATAAACTAAGGAACTGAGCACAAGCCTCAGGGCAAACTGTCCTCTTGTTTCCAATCATTGAATGAAAAATTCAGCACAATGTCACAGAATAAGCAATACCAGGAATTGCTGGTATTCTGAAATGTCGAACAGTAGAGGTACAATTGCAAGGTTTAGGAAACAGCATAAATTTTTACTGATGTTTGGTACCATTTCGTTTTGTGGAAGGACTATGTGATTTTTGCACTCTGATTCAGGACATCAGTTCAACTATTTTGTACTGGAATTAATTGGCCATTCCTAGTGTAATTAATTCATTCATTGCTAGGTAGATTGCTAGGGTTATAGTTCGGAGGCCTATATCATCAGCTTTATACAACATAGAATGTGGCTATATATAAGGCAAATGTGCAGTTCTTCTGTTATGAAGAAGAGTTACATTGGATTCCAAATGTTAACTCTATTTCACTCTCCATTAATGTTTCCAGACTTGCCGAATTTCTCCAGCACTTTCCCTTCTTATAACTGATTATGGAAACTTTGTTCCATTAGTCAAATGTTTGTGTCGATAATCTGTAGAGTTCTCCCAATGCAACCATTTGTCAGTTCTCCTCCTATTTGTGTACCATCTTGTACATTTCCAACTTTCTGCTGATGACATTAAAATCTCAGTGTTTCTCCCACACCACGTGACAGAGTTCCACACGTAGCCGAAAGAACTGCAGATGCTGTAAATCAGGTACAAAAACAGAAATTGCTGGAAAAGCTCAGCAAGTCTGGCAGCATCTGTGGAGAAATAATCAGAGTTAACGTTTCAGGTCCAGTGACCCTTCCTCAGAACTCAAGGGTCACTGG
>NW_025975856.1:0-6459 GCF_021869965.1 Rhincodon typus
TCCATGGATGCTGTCTGACCCGCTGTGATCTCCAGCATTTGTTGTTTCCAGTACAGATTCCAGCCTCTGCAGTGATTTGCTCCTACCAATGGATTCAAGCAGTGGGATGGGGGAGACAGAAACCATTTATTGCTTCATTTATTCAATGGGATTCACTACGTTACTTGCCTTCCTGTCACGCCACCGTTTTCACTCTGATTTTCCTGGGTGAGAACAGCTAGAGTTCATGGTCCAAGTCAGTACCAATGACTTTGGCAGTAAGGAGGATGAGGTCCTGAAAGGAGATTACAGGGAGCTCGAAAGGAAATTGAAAACCAGGACATCCACAGCAGTAATTTTAGGATTACTCCCAGTCCCACGCGCTGGTAAACACAGCACTGATGTAGGAGAGGGAGGGCATGGGATTTCTGTAGCACTGGGGCTTCTTCTGGGGATTTGCTAGTGCTGGTGGGGACGGCTCAATCTAGATCGGCATAGACATGAAATGTTAAGAGGGAGTTACGACTCAAGGAAAACAAAACAAGTAAAAGGAAGTAGAAGTGTAGAAAGCAAATATCCTAGACAGACAAAGCAAAGGCAGGCATCAAAAAGGACCAAGATGGAAAATAATGTTAAGCAGACTGAAATAAAGGCACTCTATCTGAACGGACATAACATTTGCAAAAATGTTGATGGATTGAATGCACAAGTTGAGGGAAGGGAAGTGATTTAATTGCCATTAGAGATGTGGATACATGGTAACAGAAATAGCCAAGCGTGTTCTACATTTAATCGGGGTTGGGCGCAAAGCTAAAGAAGCTGCAGCAACACTCCTGACAAGGGATGGTATAAGTACATTAGTGAAAGCGGATCGTATTCAAAGGCTCAACATGTGGAACCAGTTGGTGTTGATCTAAGATAAAAGAAAGGGAGGTGACCATTGATTAGAATTGTTTATAAAACACTAAACTGTAATACTAAAGTTGATGTTAGAGATGCAAATAACATGGGTAACACAGTAATCACAGGTAACTTTGATTTTCTTTTGGATCGCCTAAACCAAGACAGCACCAGTGCTGAGGAGGAGGAATTCCTGGATTGTAGATTGAGTTTCTAGAATCATACATTGAGAAGAAAACCAGACTACTTTGTCAAAAAGCCTTACTGAAGTGCATAGTGTTCCAGGTCGTTATCATTCACCTAAATTTCTTAGTTTAATCTCCATGGCCTGCAGAAATGTTAAAATTCAGACAAGGATATAATTAAGCTGGCTGGTGACTCGAGAACCAGGGACATAATTTCAGGGTAATGAGTAGGCAAGTTATGACCGAGGTGGGGAGGAATTTCTTCACTCAGAGGGCAGTGAATCTTTGGAATTCTTTTCCTCAGATGGTTATAGAATCTCAGTCATTGAGCAAGACAAAGGCAAAAATTGATAGGTTTCTGAGACTAATGTTTGCAGTCTGGCTGCCACTCGATAGGGGTGCAGAAGAGATTCACCAGGATATTGCTTGGGTTGGAGTATTTTAGCTATAAAGAGAGGCTGGATGAGCTTAGGTTATTTTCTTAGAGCAGACAAAGCTGATGAGGAGACCTGACTGAGGTGTATAAGGTTATGAGAGACATGGACAGGGTGGATGGTAAGCAGCTGTTCCCCTTAGTTGAAGGGTCAACAACAAAGGGGCATAATTTTAAACTGAAAGGCTGGATGTTTAGAGGGAATTCCAGGCGTTTTAGTTTTTCGCCCAGAGGTTGGTGGGAATCTAGGACACACTGCCTGGGAGTGTAGTTGGCGGGGAGCATCACAACCATTACAAGGACTTGGATGAGCATTTGAAATGTCATAACTTTGAAGGCTATGAGCCAAGTGCTGGAAAGTGGGATTAGCGTAGATAGGTCAGTGCTGAATCAAAGGGCCTTCTGTGATTTATGACCTGACGACTAATGAGATTAAGGATGTGGACATAATGTTGTAAAGTGGCATTAGAGAGGTGATCAGCCATGATCTAGAATGGCAGGACAGGCTTGCTTGGCTAAATGGCCTACTCTTGTTGTGACGGGCCTATTGTTAAAATTGTTAACTATGAATTTTACCCTCGATTGAAGAACTCTCACCCGGAAATAATTTACAATTAAGCTGTGAATGTTTATTTCAATTGCAAAATGATCTTTGGTGAAAAATCTATACATCCGAAAGGTTCCACTGATTAACATCTCTAATTACAAAGTGAATATTACAAAGAAAAGCCAGGACACTGCTTAAATCTAAAGTGACAATCAGTTGTGTAAAAGGAGATACTGTGCAAATAAACACAGGATCAGCTGATGTGAAGGAACTGTCACAACAGACATCCCTGTGTGCTTTATGATGGGATTGAGAGGTTCTACCCTCACCAAAGTTGCCTCCCTGAAATGATCAGAAAGTGAAGTTCTCACTGACAGAAGTAAAGAGATGTCCCCACTGGATTAAACATGACTGAGTTGTGGTCCTGGGGTGTAATTAACACAGGGAGATGTGTCCTGAACCCACACTGAAGGACGTGGTTGAGACAGACTCAGCCTCTCGACAACAGAGTATATTATTTTGACAGCAGAATGAGATATTATAAATCAAGTCATCAACAAATACTCAGGAGACTGACTTTAGGACGATCGGGATAGAATTCCACACAGTCATAGGGAGTAACGTTAAAATAGCTAGATATAGAATCTGGTTTTAGAAAATATCCACAAGGCGGATGCAGGTGAACAGAGAGCTGGAGAAACTTGATAACACAATGGGGTGGTGGAGCTGGAGGAGCACAGCAGGCCAGGCAGCATCAGAGGGGCAGGAAAGTTGACATTTAGGGTCGGGACCCTTCGATCCAAAACGTCAACTTTCCTGCTCCTCTAATGCTGCCTGGCCTGCTGTGCTCCTCCAGCTCCACACTGTGTTATCTCTGACTCCAGCATCGGCAGTTTTTACTATCTCTGAGGGAGTTATAACCTGATGGAGAAACTTGAATGTCTTTACATTAATTTTTGTTTGAACTGTGTGTCTCTATGATGTGACAATGACTTAAAACTGAGTGAGGGGATCTGCAAGTGAGAATGAGGCATTAAATAATAGTATCACATTTTACTGGAGAATGTTTTGACATTTATTCTTGGAGATACCAAGGGAACTGTCACCTCTAATCACAGAAATCATGTCTGCCAGATCCAGGATCAGTAAACTATTTCAAGGAGTCAGCCACGGGGAACCTCTCCCCAATTCATTTGCCCATTCTGGGACCAATAAACCACTCTCAAGTATTCCAGGTTGTATATCTTTTCTGCCTAGTCAGTTTATGTATCATATCAAAAATGCTACTTTGCAAATAAATGCATTAAAATCATCATTGATTTGACTTCTTTATTGGAGTTGTGACTCCCAGACAAAAATTTGAGACTTGTCCATGAGTAACTGAAGCGCTGAAATAATCTTGGGTAACAATGCGATGTTGCTTCTGACTCAGTGGCTGCATTTTCATCTGAGACAGGAGGTTATGGGTTCAAATCCAAATCCAGAAACCAGAGCATTAAATCCAGGTTGATATTCTGAATCAGAACTGAGGGAGTACTGAACTGTCGAAGGTCCCATATTTCAGACAAAACCTTCAACCAGGGCCTCCATCTGCCCTCTCAGTTGTCTGTAGAAGCATGCACAGTATTATTCTGATGAAGAGGGTGTTCCCTCTGGTGAGCTGCTCAATACATACTCCTCGACAAACATCAGTAAAGAGAGAATTTGGGTCGAAGTCACATTTCAATTTGGCAGAACTTGCTGTGCACAGTAATGACCAGTATATTTCCTATATTACAACAGTTACCCCATTTGAAAAAGAATCTCATTGGCTCTGGAACTCCTCCAGACATCGTGAAGTTGTGAAAGGTGATACATAAATACAAGATTGCCATCAATAAAAGGGGAAAAGACAGCAAAAGGAAAATAGTGACAGGACATAAATCAGTCTCTTATTTTGGAGAATAATTGCATGAATAGGAAAGGTTTGCAAGGATATGGGCCAAACGCAGGCAGATGTGACTAATGTGGCAACATGGTCAGCGTGGACTGCTTGGCCCAAAGTGTCTGTTTCCATGCTGTATGACTCTATAAATCAAAGACTCAAAAGCCTTGTTTTTTTAAATTCATTCATGTCAGTGTCGCTGACTGGCTTGTTTCACCTCGATACTGAGCATTAAACTCCAGTCCACTTCATAGACTCCCGACAGTATGGAAACAGGCCATTCAGCCCAACAAGTCCACACTGTCCTCCAAAAAGCATGCCACCCAAACCCATTCCCCTACCCCTGCATTTCCCATGTCTAACCCACCTAACCCAAACATCCCTTGGCACTATGGGCAATTTAGCACAGCCAATCCACCTACCCTGCACATCTTTGGACTGTGGGATGAAACCGGAGCACCCGGAGGAAACCCACGCAGACATTGGGAGAATATGCAAACTCCACACAGACAGTCGCCCAAGGCTGGAATTGAACCCAGGTCAGGCAGCAGTGCTAACCACTGAGCCACCGTGCCGCCCCATTGAAAAGGAGTAGTTTGGAAGTGTAAAGAAATTGTGAAATGCACTTGCGCCAGGTAGGAGTCGAACCTACAAATCTCCTGATCTGTAGTCAGGCGCGTTTTCCATTGCGCCACTGGCCCTGCCTTATAGAGTTTATTCGCACTTAACTTAAACAAACTCTAATTGTTAATCGTTCAGGAGATTCACAGCAGCAAAACAGCAGGGTCAAGTCCCTGCAGTTACGTATGAACCTGCTGGTGGATCTGCAGTAATCACAAATGAGTAAAACCCTGCCCACACACGGCAGCAAGAAAATGGCTTCTACGCTGTGTGAATTTGCTGGTGTTTGAGCAGATCACTGCTGCTTTTAAAGCTCTCCTCACAGTCACAGCACTTAAAAGGTCTCAGATCAGAGTGAACACGTTGGTGACTCTGCAGGTTGGATGACTGAGTGAATCTCTTCCCACATTCCGAGCAGATGAAAGGCTTCTCCCCAGTATGAACTAGCTGGTGTTTAGTGAGGTGAGATGATCGCCTGAACCCAGAACCACAGTGAGAGCATCTGAACGGTCTCTCATCAGTGTGGACACGTTGATGGGACATCAGTTCCCCAGAACTTTTATAACACTTCTCACAATCTGGGCATTTAAAGGGTCTCTCACCCGTGTGAACTCGCTGATGTATTAGCAGGTGGGATGAGTGAGTGAATCCCATTCCACACTCGGAGCACTTGAAGGGTCTCTCATCAGTGTGAACAGGTTGATGGCGCAGTAGTTGCTGGGAACTTTTGTAACACTTCCCACATGCTAGGCATTTGAAAGGCTTCTCATCAGAGTGGACACGTTGGTGTGAAGCAAGGTGGGTTTGCTGAGTGAATCCTTTCCCACACTCAGAGCAGGTGAATGGTCTCACTCCAGTGTGAATGCGCTGGTGTCTCAGCAAGACAGCTAACTGAGCGAATCCCTTTGCACACACAGAACAACTGAACGGTCTCTCACCCGTATGACTACGCCGATGTATCTCCAGTTCAGATGGGATTTTGAATCCCTTCCCACAGTCCTCACATTTCCACGGTTTCTCCATGGTGGGGATGTCCTTGTGTTTCTCCAGGCTTGACAATCAGCTAAAGCATTAGCCGCACGCAGTACATATGTACAGTTTCTCCTTGTTGTGAACAGTGTCACATTAATGCTCTTCCAGTGCACTGAAATATTCTCACCAAAGTATGCATGTGTATCTTGGATTTTCTCAGTCACACTGATGTACTTCCACAGACAGAACATTTAAAGGATGATAATGCTCATGTCTCGACAAAACAAGTGACTGTGGTAGATCTGATGTTTGGTTTCAGCTTGTCTGCAAATTCTCCCCTTCTAGCAGGCAGGAAAGTGTACAAAATTCATAACTGTAAGCACAGGACATAAGTTCACAACAGGCAACTGTGCTCTGTACAGAACAGTTTCTCTTCTCTTGATCCTCCAAAACAGGAAATCTCTACTCCACACACTCTGGCTGGCTCCTGCCCTGAAATCTAAATCCATCGCACCATCTCCAAGATTTGCTTCCACCAGTCCCAATCTCCTACACTAGTTGGTGACAATTCTCCCGCACCTTGTGTGCAGAATAATAAATTTTTGATCATAAGGACCTGGAGAAGCCGAAAGAGCAGCTGCCGTTCGGAAAATCCTGTACCGGTATGTTCGCACTCGGGGTTTGGGGGGGGGGGGGGGCGGTCTTCAGAAAGCCTCCCTGAGCAATGCTAACTACTCCCTGCCTCTCCGCTGGCCCGGCCGCTTGTTTCTGGGACAACAAGGTGCAGGGCTGAATGAACACAGCAGGCCAAGCAGCATCATAGGAGCAGAGAGGCTGACGTTTCAGGCCTAGACCCTTCATCAGAAAAGGGGGAGGGGAAGGGGGTTCTGAAATAAAT
>NW_025975856.1:7350-7727 GCF_021869965.1 Rhincodon typus
GACCCTTCATCAGAAAAGGGGGAGGGGAAGGGGGTTCTGAAATAAATGGGGAGAGAGTGGGAGGCGGATAGAAGAGGGATAGAGGAGAGGAAACAAACAGGTCGAAGAGGCGGGGATGGAGCCAGTAAAGGTGAGTGTAGGTAGGGAGTTAGGGAGGGGATAGGTCAGTCCAGGGAGGACGGACAGGTCAAGGGGGCGGGATGAGGTTAGTCGGTAGGAGATGGAGGTGCGGCTTGAGGTGGGAGGAGGGGATAGGTGGGAGGAAGAACAGGTTAGGGAGGCAGGGACGAGCTGGACTGGTTTTGGGATGCGGTGGGGGGAGGGGAGATTTTGAAACTTGTGAAATCCACATTGATACCATTGGGCTGCAGGGTTCC
>NW_025975857.1:0-7727 GCF_021869965.1 Rhincodon typus
CGGACATAGGTAGGGAGTTCCTGGACCAAGGGGGAGAAAATGGAGTCCAGATAGTTGGAGATCAGTTCGGTGGGGCAGGAGCAGGCGGAGACAATGGGTCGACCAGGGCATTCAGGTTTGTGGATTTTGGGAAGGAGATAGAAGCGGGCAGTGCGAGGTTGGGGAACGATGAGGTTGGAGGCCGTGGGTGGGAGGTCACCTGAGGTGATGAGGTTGTGGATGGTTTGCGAGATGATGGTTTGGTGCTCAGGGGTGGGGTCATGATCAAGGGGGCGGTAGGAGGAGATGTCGGAGAGTTGGCGTCCGGCCTCGTCGATGTAGAGGTCAGTGCGCCATACTACAACTGCGCCTCCCTTGTCCGCGGGTTTTATGGTGAAGTTGGGATTGGAGCGGAGGGAGCGGAGGGCTGCACGTTCTGCGGGGGAGAGGTTGGAGTGGGTGAGAGGGGTGGAGAGGTTGAGGCGATTGATGTCTCGACGGCAGTTGGAGATGAAGAGGTCGAGGGAGGGTAGGAGGCCTTGGGGTGGTGTCCAGGAGGAGGGGGGTGTGTTGGAAGCGGGAGAAGGGGTCAGTAGAGGGAGGGTTAGGTTCACGGTTAAAGAAGTAAGCGTGGAGGCGGAGGCGGCGGAAAAACTGCTCTATGTCCAAGCGTGAGCGGTATTCGTTGATCTGTGGGTGGAGGGGGACAAAGGTGAGCCCTTTACTGAGGACTGACCGTTTGTCCTCAGTGAGGGGTAGGGACACTGGGTCAGTCTGATAGATAAGTGACTCCTGCGTGAGAATGAACAGATTTAATACTTTCCAATTCGGGTTAGGTTGGGTTTTAAAAATAATGCTGCAGTCGTTATCAGATTACAGATTGTTCCACTCGGCTTGGAGATGTTTATAATTAGTAATTAGACCACAAGACCATAAAATTTAGGAGGAGGCAGCCAATCAGCCCATCGAGACCAGTTGCTTGAATCAGAGGCTGAGAGTTCCAGACAGCTTTATTGAGATGGGACTTTAAGATCTGGACATTTTTCTTTCTTCAGATCTGGATGTTTTTTCTTCCCTTTTGGTTCTGTTTCTGATATTTCTGTTGTCTTTTTAATTCTGGTTTTTGTAACCAAGATGGCACTGGAGAATGGTGACTTTGTACACCTTTTACTGGACTCCTGTATTCCTATTCTTGAGAACACATGACAATAAAATCTAAGTCTAATTCATGACTGATCTGAAAATCCTCAACTTCACTTTGTTCTCTTTATCCATAGCACTCTATTCCTTTACTGCTTAAAAATCTGTCCATCTCAGCCTTAAAAATACTCAATGAGCCAGCACTTACAACTCTCAGTGGTAAGAAATTCCATAGATTCATTACCCTCAGAAAATAAATTCCTCCTGATATGTCTCTTCAATGAGCAATCCCTTCTTCTGAAATCAGGTCTTCGGTCCTAGACTCTCCAACAAGGGCAAACAACTTTTCTGCATTTATCCTGTCAAGACCCGAAGAATCTTATTTGTTTCTGTATGGTTATCTCTCATTCTTCTAAATTCCAATGAATACAGGCTCAATCTCTTCTTATAAGTCAGTCCCCCCATTTCCAGGGTAAATGAACCTTCTCTAATGGATTGCCTCGAAGATGCATACATCTTTCCTGAAAGAAGGCGAGTAAAACTGTTCACAATATTCCTCAAAGAATTCTCAGAAATTTGGTCTGCATGATTTCTTTATCATAGACTCGTAACCTGTGTTAAGCTAACAGACCTATTTTTATTTTCTTCCCTTTTTAAAATAAAGGTGCTACTTTGGTTATTTTCGAATCCTCCAAGACATTTTCAGAAAAAAGGATTCTTAGAAATTAGTACCAGTGTATCAATCATCTTTGCAGCTGCTACTTTTCATCATAGGATACAACCCATCATGTGGAGAGGACTTTGGAGATCTTTAGACCCATTAGTTATTTATTTCTTTTGCTCCATTTCTGCCTTGGATAATGTAGTATTTTTGGAATGCTATTAGTATCTTCTACTGTAAAAGACTGAGGTAAACTGGTTATTATTAGATTCCTCTGCCATTTCCTACTAACCCATTATTATTTCCTTAGCCTTAACATTGGTTAACATTGCCCTCTCTTTTCCTTCTGATATATTTAAAACAACTCTTGCTGTCAGTTTTGATATTACTTGCAAGTTTATTCTCAAAGTTTATCTACTCCTTCCGCATTGCTGGTTTTGGTCATCAGTTATCTCAGATTCTCCAGCATCTGCAGTTCCACTTATCTTTGGTCATCAGTTGTTGGTTTTAAAAACTTTCTCAATCCTCTGCCCTTTCAGTAATCCTTGCCACAATGTATTTTATTTAACTTCTGAAAGAATTGATGAGAAGAGGTGTCAGTAAGCACTTTCTGCAGTGAGAAAATAGAAAAAAGTACCCCACAATATAAAGAGCAATAACAGGTGGAAGAAGTTTGGAACTGATATTTTCTGGATGTTCAAGATGCTAAACTCTGGAGGGATGAGAGCTAAAGCAAATTAGAATTGCTAACTGTGACCATGATTGAAATCATTGATCTGGAGGCTGTTAATGGTAGGAAAAAGTAGCAACAAGACAACAAAAGGTCTGGAAAAGTAAGGGTTGAGAAAATAAAGCCAAGTCAGCTGACAATTCTGCTAATGAGGAAAAGCAATGGAAGCAACAGTGATGGAGAATAAGAGCCGGGGTTTTCGATACCAGAAGTAGATTGCAACAAGGCAATTGAAGCACTTGAGAAATGATTTTGAATTCAGTGTGCAGAGGACAGAGGTATCAGAGAGGTTGGGAAAGACTAAAATAGTAAGCAAGCAGGGCTCAGCATAGGCTGGGATTAGGGTCTCCGACTGTGATTAAATAAATGCCTGGAAGTTTCATGATATGATTTGCCCACACATTTCAGACCATAAGACCATCAGACAGAGGAGCATAAATTAGGCCATTCAGCCCATCGAGCCTGCTCCATCATTCAATCATGGCTGATAAGTTCCTCAACCCCATTCTCCTGCTTTCTCCCCATAACCCTTGATCTCCTTGATAATCAGGAACCTATCTATATCAGTCTTAAATGTACTCAATGACCTGGCCTCCACAGCCTTCTGTGGCATTGAATTCCATAGATTCACCGCTCCCTGGCTGAAGAAGTTTCTCCTTATGTCTGTTCTAAAAGATCGTCCCTTTACTCTACGGCTGTGCCCTCGGGTCTTCGCCTCTGCTACCAATGGAAGCATCTTCCCAACATTATCTTTGTCCAGGCCATTCAGTATTTGGAAAGTTTCCATTAGATCCCCACTCATCCTTCTGAACTCCAGTGAGTATCGTCCCAGTGTCCTCAAACATTCCTCATACGTTAAGCTTTCCATTCCTGGGACCATTCTCGTGAACCTCCTCTGAACCCGCTCCAGGGCCAGTACATCTTTCCGGAGATATGGGGCCCAAAACTGCACACAATCCAGCAAATGTGGCCTGACCAGAGCCTTATCAAGCCTCAGTAGTACACTCCTGCTTTTCTGTTCAAGACCTCTCAAAATAAATGCCAACATTGCATTTACCTTCCTGACTACTAACTCAACCTGCAAGTTTACCTTGAGATAATCCTGGACTAGAACTCCCAAGTCTCTTTGCACTTCAGACTTCAGAATTTTCTCCCCATTTAGAAAATAGTCCATGCTTTTGTTCTTCTTACCAAAGTGCATGACCTCAAACATTCCCACGTTGCACTCCATCTGCTGTTTCTTTGCCCACTCTCCTAACCTGTCCAAATCCTTCTGCAGCCTTGCCACCTCCTCAACTCTACCTGTCCCTCTACCTATCTTTGTATCTTCTGCAAACTTAGCCAGAATGCCACAGTTCCTTTATCTACATCATTACAGCTATTAGTTGGCTATCACACCCATCCTTCTGAGGTACTCCATTCTATCCCAATTGGTAACCAAAAGGACTCATTGGATAATGCTCAGACTGACAGCCAAACATCCATTTTTCTGACTTTCAGTGCTTTTTCTGACAAAACAGAAACATTTTTTAAAAATGACAAAAAGAACTTTAACATTCCTGTGAATTTCCCCAGAATTGCACATTGCATTGTCATGGGTATTGATCTTCAATTCTTATGATTGCAGACCAATCCTGGAGAATTAGCAACCCCAGCCAGGATGGACACCAAGTTTTTAGATCACTGGAGTTTGAGTTGGGTCAAGCTCAGGAGGCCACCAAAGTATTCGAGGAAGCAAAGCCTGAGGCAACACAGCTGGATAAGCAGTTGTTTGATGAGGATGAAACTTCAAATTGTATCCATTATCTTTCAATAAAATGGGGTCCCAGAATTCTGCACCAATTGGTGTAACCGACGTAAACAGAAAGAACCAGTGGATTTAAGGGATAAAATTATGGAGTTGTACAAGGCTAGCCAAACAAATCAAATTCAGTTATCTCAACATCTGAATCTATAGGTTGATGTCAAAATAGCAACCTGACAGAATGACTTGTCGAATTGAACGTACTGACTGAAAGCAAAGGCTAAAGTTTATACATAAACACTGACCCCGAGACTACTTGACTGGTGGAAAGGCTCAGTTATTTTTTGATTCCGAACTTTATGAACAATTCAAAACAATGATCACCGACTGGAATATAATTGAAAAGTTCTTGCATTACTGCGCCCAGATTTTAATTGCTTCATAATTGAAGGTCGCAACCTCAGTTCGAACCCCAAGCTCCAGAAAAACCTAACATTTTGACTAAGCTTTTGTTCATCTAATACCTCATATGACCAGGAATCATACTTTGTTTTATTATGCTGATAAGCGCCTCGGAATCTTGAGTTTTGTTGCATTTCGGACACTATAAAAATATTTGTTGATGATACTTGTAATGCATACCAGCCATCAGATATTCTCAATGAAATTCATCTTCCTCTCTTCCAGAAAGCAATTACCCAATACACTCCACTTCTCACATTTTTATAATTGAGTTTCCAGGTGCCATTGAAAAACAGCACAAAAGGAACGGTCAAAGTTGCCAAAGTGTCGAAATATTCCACAGAACCATATGGGGACACAAGGCAAACTCAGACATAAAGCTTTGTTAAATTGCTTCTCTGTCACCCTGGGGCTCACACAAAGTGCAACGATAACTGAAACGCAAATGCCAGCTCGTGGAATCAAACCTGTTTTTCACCAATCATTTCATGCTACTGTGCAATCATGCACCAACAAATTTCCTACCATTTTGACTGTTGCTAAAACAAAACACATTTTCTTGAAGCTTTTTGTCTTGCACTCAAAGCATTTCCCCACTTCAAAACATAGCCACATCATAAACACACTGAAATGGAAGTGTTTTGGCAACACAATTGACAATGCCACTAAACACGTTGTAAATCTTTGATCATGTGCTGTCTGACACCAAGGAATGTGCCCTTCTGCATGGTTTCAATTTTGGTGAGCCTTCATTCCTCAAATGTGGAAAGATATTTGCTGAGTTCAAACTCGACTACCCCCAGTTATCCACCTCAGTTCGTGTCCACTGAAAACAGCGATTCCATGGATGTGTGCCTAGCTCATCTCATGCACGCATATCACAGAATTCTAAATTATTTGTCCAGTTTTCACATGCAATGTGAATATCTGGCATCCTTGCAAGGCCTGAAGGCCAATGTGGACACACAGATCATAGCCTGATAAAATGGTGTGGAAATAGTTATCCTCGATAAGTGTGACGATAGCAACAGAATGCATGCCATTCTTAGTGACAGGTCAAAACGTGCTGCCAGGTGCTGTACATGATATGGTTTATCCTTGCAGCTCACTGTGAGCACAAATGTACAGGTTAATCAGGACACACAAAACTGATGTCCGTTTACACACTATTATATGACCAGTTCTGCACAATATGAACTGGCCAAATGGTTTGGTGAACAGCTATACCCAATTTTGAGCAAGTCCTTCAATCACAGTGAAGAATGCCTCCTCATTCGCAAGGACCTCCTTATCAAAAGTGATGTAATGTCCATGTTCTCATTTGACATTGTTCTCCTATTGGACATGTCACTTGAAGAAACTGTACACGTTTGCCCACCATTAACTGCTCATGACAATCCAAATCTGCCACCATTGCGTGCCTCAGCATTCCTTGAACTGATTAACTCAACAGCTTGCACAGTTGAGTTCAATTTCAACATCATGCTGCCAATCTGTAAAATCTACATTTTTAAAATTTTATTTCATTTTTGATTTTGGATTGAAATGGAAGAAGGACTGTTTTAAAACCAAATGTTGTGGTACAAATTGCTAAACTTTTGAACAACTTATTTTTCGTCGTACTTACACTGCTGCTTTGATCCTGCTGTTGTAGGGGTGGGGGCAGGCGTAGCAGAGTGGCTGTTTATAAGATGGCCTGTCCCAGCGGGTGTATGCAAATTGAGAATGAGTCAGCAACAAGGAGCCACCTCGTTTGTGAAGTCGCAATCAGTTGTGATTAACAAAGGCCATCAGCTTTACGACAAGTATCTGATTGGCTCGAGTACTGAACAACTTGTACGCATGAACAATATTAGCAGAAGCCTTCAGACTACTGGAAAGGAGAGAGAGATGGTGTGTTTTTCTCTCCAGTAAAATACCTAAAGCCTGAAGCAAGCCTGTTCATTTTCCCTCACCGTTTACTGCAAGCTGTGGCTTTAACCAGTAACTAACAGACTTTGCAAGTGATGTATCATTCACCTGTACCTCTTGCAAGACGTAAAAAGGACGTGGAGGAGAGACGAGAACAGCAAGTCCTGGGAAACAAAAGGATTGCCTTGTGAACCCTGTGCACTGGGATCACTGAGCTGTCTTCTCCTGTTCTTTTCTTTCCAACCAGAACACCAATGTTCATTTGCCTGTCTATGTATGCATATGAATGGGAGAGCTTTAGAGGGAGTTATGAGTTTTAACTGGGAGAGAATGTCAACAGATCGTAGATTCAAAGCATAGATAGGTGACTATTTGGAATAATTTTTAATTCTTGTTCAGTGCAGAAAACATTTTTTATTTAACATATTTTTTTATTTCCTGAACTAGTTATAAGTAATTAGTAGATCTCCTGGGTATAGATCATAGCGAGTTGTTGGAAATACTGTATTATTACCTGGATTTGCTAAGCATGACAGCTGTCATTACCAGCTCTGGGGAAGAAGATTACAGGCAACTGGACAGCATTTATTTGATTGAGCAACCTGTTTTAAGGGCAAATGATCCACACTGCTGGACATCAAGATTGAAAAGGTTAGCATGTTGTGGTATTGAAAAATCCAACAGTCATTTACCACAGTTAACTATATTCACAGGCACATTAGTGTCTGAGCTAACCTTCAGTTATGAAGATACACAGAGCAGCATGCTTCCAATAGTTCACGCTTCAAGTGATCCTGGGAAAGATGCATAAATGATCCTTAGATCCTCAGGATACATGCTATGTCTCAGTGATTATATTGTGTTCATGTCTCTGAAAGACCTGCTGACATACTGACTGAGAATTAACACAAAGATTTTACATTGGATGCGAGATCTGTGCCTGTGCTGCTGGATCCTCACAAATTGCCTTGTGCAGTGAGGAGTATCCTCAAAATGAACTTACCAAGGACTGGATGCTGGAGGCGGTCTTCTTGGGAGCTAGACTTGGTTTGGTCAGCAAACTTTCTTTGGGACAAAAAGCCAAAAATGCACTCATTGAT
>NW_025975858.1:0-7727 GCF_021869965.1 Rhincodon typus
AATAAACCTGTTGGACTATTACCCGGTGTCGTGTGACTTTGTCCACCCCAGTCCAACACCAGCACCTCTACATTGTTGTCTTCCTCGACCACTCCCTCACTAGAGAGAGATAACCAGTGGTGGTTGAACCTGCAGGTCAGCACACCGCAGGTGACAGGGGACATTGAGAAGGAGAGACCTTCATGGCATCCTCAGCCGGTGCAGGAGTTGGACCTGCACTGTTGGTATTACTCTGTTTTGCAAACCAGCCATCCAGCCAACTGAGCTAAACCAGCCACCAACTACCTTATTGCTTGGATAATACTTTGATGACCAAACAACACAACCAAATCTAGTCCTTATACAATTATCAAGACTTGGCTGTGTAGCTTCACTCTGTGGTATGCTATCTGTGGTTGTGTTTGGATGGGTATCAGGCTTTATAGATGTTTTCAGATAGCCATGTTAAATCTACACATGACTCCTTAACAAGTTGCTCACCCTCACTTGTTACTCTCATGTTTGGAAGTCAGTCTTTATTTTTTCAATAGTTGTGGTATATAGGGATATGGGGAAAATGCAGGAGATTGGCACTTGATAACAGTTGTTGTTGCAGGTTTAATGGGCTGAATGACCTCCATCTGCACTGTAATAATTCTGTGATCCGGGCACTCTGTTTTTGAACTTCTTGAACTGTTGCAGCTGGATTAGACGTAGTTTGCATGATACTCTGCTTAGCAGTCCCCAAAATGAATGATGTTAATTTGGAGACTACCTTCAAACTCAGATATGACAATGGGAGATAGCAAGAACTGCAGATGCTGGAGTCAGAGATAACACAGTGTGGAGTTGGAGGAACACTGCAGGCCAGGCAGCATCCGAGGAGTGGGAAAGTTGACGTTTCAGGTTAGGACCCTTCTTCAGAAATACCCATTGACCCGAAACGTCAACTTTCCTGCTCTTCTGATGCTGCCTGGCCTGCTGTGTTCCTCCAGCTCCACACTGTGTTATCTCAGTTATAACAATGTTCAATGTCAGGCTAGAGGAATATCTCTGTTCTATACAGCAGCCTTCCTCCACAGCAGTCAAAAGGATGATCCTGGAATGATTTTGTACTTTCTAAGCCACTACAGGATCAAGAATAGAACATTCAGGCAATGGATCAGCTGTCATTACCCATTAGAGCATCACAAAGCCAAGTGCTAAATGGAACTGTTTCTGTTGTTACATGTTGTTAGCTGAGATTATCTGAACTAATTCCACAGTTACTAGATAATGGCTGTATCTTGCCTACTGAGCTCAGTTCCACCCTATAAACACACCTTCACTTCTGAAGTATGTTATTTGCAAATCTATCCAACTGCTTGATTTAGCAATCAGAGAATTTTAATGTTTGTTTGTTTGTCAACCGTTGTTGTAGAGAAAGGGAGAGACAATTAGCAGTAGTTGGTACTCCTTATGGAAAGTTTGCTTACTGTATTGCTCTGTAAAATGGATTACTGGTCTCAGAGGAGATAGCAACTTTCAGAGGATAAGCCTTCTTGCACTGCCTTCATCCTCCCCCTAGTGGATAATTCATCAGGAACTATTCAATGATAATGTGTAAAGATGGGGGCATAACAAGGTCATTGAAGATACTTAATTAAGTTGGGAAGATGTCCATTTGTTATACTTGAATGACAAAACAGTGTTTGGAATATTCCATGACATGTTCCAAATTAAGCTGCATGAGCTTGTGAGAGAGAAAGGAATAGTTGAAGCAGATTTTTTAAAAATTGGAGGAAGTTTGAATGGAATGTGGAGTGATTGGACTGAATGGCCTTTTTCCGTGCTGTGTCACATTTATATAACAAAAGAATGTTTCTGCACATGAATTTTATCAACTGAAAATAATAAACCTCAGGCTTAATATTTGTGCAAATTGGAAAACAGTTGGAGTAATGAAAGATAGGCACTGTACTAGAAAAGCGAACAATGTAAAATAGAGTAAACCTTCTTAAAAAGCATATAGTGGTACAGTTGTAGAAACTCTACAGTGTGGCAGTGGGCCATTTGGCTCATTAAGTCTGTACCAGCCCTCTGAAGAGCATCCATCCTGACCCACCCAATCCCTGCATTTCCTCACTACTAACTGATGTAACCTACACATCGCTGGACATTACGGGCAATTTAGCATGGCCAATCCACCTAACCTGCACATCTTTGGACGTGGGAGGAAACACACACAGACACAGGGAGAACATGCAAACTCTACACAGACTGTTGCCCGAGGGTGAAATCGAACCCAGGTCCCGAGCATTATGCGGTAGCAGCGCTAACCACTGAGCCACTATGCTGCCCCAGTTACCTGTAGGATAGTAAATAGTCAATTATTATACGAGGAAGAACAAGTTCTTTTTAGATTACAAAGTTTAAAAGATACATTCAATATCACCCTAGAAGGATTTGAAGAAGAGTAATAGTAATTCACAAGGAATTTTTAACATGTGTGAACTAAAATGGATTTTAGAAATCCAGATACACCACATATTAAAAAGTCTTAAATACGTTTAAGATTGGAGTATAACAGCAGAGATTATAATGATTATTTTTCTTTTATGGATTCATCAGAAATACCCATTGTACTGCAGTGACTTAATACTCAGTGAATCGTCTTTGTTAAAGCTTGCATTGTAAACTTAGCCAGGCACATTATAATAACTGAAAGTGCATTATGCAGTAAATTACTTTTAAGTACAGGGATGGCAATGAAGAACTGTATTTGCTGCCAACATTTATTACTGTGCAAAGAGAGCCCAGGACATGTTCACCGACACTGAAAATACACTGTAAAACAACCAGAAATGCAGCATTAAGGATTCAAACCCTTGGAGTTCTGTGTTTAAGAACGAGCCCTGTGTTACAACACAGTGCAAGTGGGGCTCAAATTGGCTTCAGACTTGGAAGAGGGTCCTGTTTGAAGGGACACAATCCTTTGAGAATACCTGTCAGCAAGAGGGATTATAGTAAAGGAGCCAGAGAAAGGGATGCCAATCATCTCAAAGGATGATGTGCAGAGGACTGTGAAACTTTGCAGAGGAACATAGATACATTGAGTGAGTGGGCAAAGGTCTGGCAGATGGAATACAATGTAAATAAATGTGAAATCATACATTTTAGTAGGAGTAACAGTAAAAAGAGTTATTACTTGAATGGTAAAAAGTTGCAGCATGCTGCTATGCAGAGGGACCTGGGTGTCCTTGTGCATGAATCACAGAAGGTAGGTCTGCAGGTACAACAAGTAATTAGGAAGGCAAATGGAATTTTGTCCTTCATTGCTAAAGGGATTGAAATTAAAAGCAAAGAGGTTATGTTGCAGCTGTACAAGGTGCTGGTGAGGCCACACCTGAAGTACTGTGTGCAGTTTTGGTCTCCTTACTTGAGAAAGGATGTATTGGCACTGGAGGGGGTGCAAAGGAGGTTCACTAGGTTGATTCCGGAGTTGAGGGGGTTGGCTTATGAGGAGAGACTGAGTAGATTGGGATTATATTCATTGGAATTCAGAAGATTGAGGGGGGATCTTACAGAAACATACAAAATTATGAAGGGAATAGATAAGATAGAAGTAGAGAAGATGTTTCCACTGGCAGGTGAAGCTAGGACAAGAGGGCATAGCCTCAAGATTAGAGGGAGCAAATTTAGGACTGAATTGAGAAGGAATTTCTTCACCCAGAGGGTTGTTAATCTATGGAATTCCTTGCCCAGTGAAGTAGTTGACGCTACTTCAGTAAACGTTTTTAAAGAAAAGGTAGACTTTTTTTGAACAATAAAGGAATTAAGGGTTACGGTGAGAACACGGGTAAGTGGATCTGAGTCCATGAAAAGATCAGCCATGATCTTATTGAATGGCGGAGCAGGCTCGAAGGGCCAGACGGCCTACTCCTGCTCCTAGTTTTTATGTTCTTATGTTCAAAGCCAAGGACCGAATCCACCTCCTGCCAATGTGTTCAGATTGGGCTCATCACCCACACAAGGACCCACAGAACCCATGACCATTGACACAGAATTTCCTAAGCAGACAATTGTTAGTGATTACCAATAACAACAACAGTGACTTTAGCAACAAAAACAATTTGTATTGTTACAGTGACTTTAATACACCAAGGTGTTTCACAGCAATGTGTTGTTATCAAAAACAAGTTGACTCCAAGCCACTTGGGCAGATGATGGAAAACTCGATTTTATTTGACATCATAACGAGAAGCAGGAAGTGGAGGGGTTTACGGAGGGAACTCCAGAGCTTATGGTGTCTGTGGCTGACCTCACAACGGCCAAAGGTGGCGGGATTGAAATCGTGGATAGTCAAGAGGCCAGAATTTGAGGAGCCTAGGTATCTTGGAATGTTGAGAGGCTGGATGTGATTACAGAGATAGCAAGGGGCAAGGCCATAAAAGGATTTGAGAGTCATACAATACAGTCGAGGACCATTGAGTCTGTGTTGACCTATCTACACTAATCTTACTTGCCATCAGTTGGCCCATAGCCTTGAACGTTATGACATTAAGTGCTCATCCACATATTTTTTAAAGGGTTCCCACCTCAACTACCCTCCCCAGCAATGCATTCCAGATTCCCACCACCCTCTGGGTGAAATATTTTTCCCTCACGTCCCCTCTAAACCTCCTGTCTTTCACCTTAAAATGATGCCTCCTTGTTCTTGCCCTTCAAATAAGGGGAAACAGCTGTTCCTATCCACCTTGTCCATCCTCCTCAATCTTATATATCAATCAGGTGGCCCCTCTCCGTTTTCTCTGCTTTCTCAATAACCCGAGACTATCCAGCCTTTCTTCATCACTGAAATGCTCCACTTCAGGCGACTTTAACTTCAGGAATATCCTGGTGAATTTCCTCTGTAACCCCTTCAATGCAATCACATCCTTCCTATAGTGTGGTGACCAGAACTGCACACAGTACTCCAGCTGTGGCCTCCACAAAGTCCTATACAACTCTGATAGAACTTCCCTGCTCTTATAGTCTATGCTATGACTAATAAAGTCGTGACCTGTTTGCCTTAACAACCCTCTCAACCTGCCCTTCAGGGATTGTGGGCCCTAAAGATCATTCTCTGAGCTTCCTAGTGCCCTGACAAAGAACAAGAGTTCTAAAACTGATGCCTTGTTTAATTGGATGCTAAAGTAGGTCAGATAGTTCAGGGATGAACAGGATGTCTTTAATATTAATTGTTTAAGCCTAATTCTTCAAAGCTACATCTTAAACTGCTTACCTCATATTGAGAAATTTGCTGTAATTGCTTCCCATCTGTTTATACAATGCCATCTAAAAACTTTTATTTAGAGTTCATGATGTTGTAATCTCCTTAAAAGAAGGGTAATACCCAAAACATCGACTTCTCCTTTCCTCCAGATGCTGCCTGGCTTGCTGTGTTCTTCCAGCCTCCCGTTTGTCTACCTTGGATTTCAGCATCTACAGTTTTTTGGTCTCAAAAAGAGAAATAGAAATCCTGGTCTGTGAGAGCTGGCCACCCCCATCCAGGCTGCTTCTATTGTTCTCACTTTAAAAAAAAAGCCAAGGCCTCATAAACTGCTTACATTACCACAGACTGCTGGATATCTCTCATTCAATCTCTCGCTTAAAAGAAACTGAAACTAAATACACTTGTAAAAGCCACAGCATCATCACAAACAGTCTGGAACTGAAAGATGGTCTCAGCAATGGGGACTGGCATAATCTACTGTTATGCTCCTTAACACAGAATGGCCACCATTCTGTTAAATTGCTAAGTAGCACAAGTTCAATATTACTTGAAAATCTCCAATAGGTTACTTAACAGGCAAACTGATAACTAACAGTCAGAAATTATGTACACACCTTTTAGAAGAACTCAAAGAGGCCAAGCCACCCTTTATTTACATGTGATCAGTCCTGGACTTTAGAACTGCCTTATAGAGTCAGGTGCTGTATCACTGTATCACTGACACTCCCCTTTTTAATCTGTCAGCCAGGGCTCCCTGACTGGACAGCCCCGGTCAGAGAACTCCCATTCTATGAGGTCCAACTGGCTGACCTCGTTACAAACACTTGAGTATTAGCATGCTATTGCTTGGGATCATCATTGCTGCTGGTCATGTGGTTTCACCCTGGGCCTTGACTCATTAGTGTACTCAGCTCTTAAAGCAGTAAGACATGATGCTGGTATAAATTGTTGTGGATGGGGTGGCAATCGGCAAACACAGGTGATGGCCGAACAAAGTAGGCACAAGTAAGGAAAGGGCAATAATGTTTTGGATTAATTGATGTTTCTATAGACTGGCTGCTTGGGAGAGCCTCAGAACAGTCAAAGCAGGAGATCTAGAAAACATAGAGGAGGATTTCAGACAAAGCTGGGCTGGTGCAGGAATAAAGGTGCTGTTACAAAGGTGGAGGTTACTGGTCTTTCCTACAGGCCATTCGGCCCAACACTGACCCTCCAAAGAGCATCCCACCACCTTATAATCCTGCATTTCCCATGGCTAATCCACCTGCACCCCTGGACACAATGGGAAATTTAGCACAGCCAGTCCACTTAACTTGCACATCTTTGGACAGTGAGGGAGGAAACCAGAGCACCCAGCAGCAGCCCACACAGACAGAGGCAGAACGTGCAAACTCCACACAGTCATCCAAGGCTGGAATCAAACCTGGGTCCCTGGCACTGTAAGGTAGTAGTGCTAACCACTGAGCCATCGTGCTGCCCTTTGTGTTGGGGATGGATGGGGGTGGCGGGGGGTTGCTCTGAAGGTCAGCTCAGGGATCCAATAAGATGCAAGGTTGCAAAAGGGCAGATTCAGCTATATTGTCCAGGGAGTACAATGGAATTGGTGGTGTTGAGATTTGGACTCTATACTAAACCCCAGAGTGAGAAAATTCTCCTCAGAGAACCTCACTGACAAAAAGAACAATTGGTAATTGAGAATGCAAACCAATGAGAGTCAATGTCAAGCAAATATTAATTGTTAACATTCTAATAATCAAGGCATAGTATGGTATACAAGTTCAACACATATCTGTCTAGGGGTCCTGACACTTCTGGGGTCTTCTCTTGGTTCCTTGAACCTGATCTCTTGACTCATGAAGTGCTTCAAGGTTTTAACTCAGGCAACTTAATTATAATAAAAATGCAAAACCCCTTTAATACTTCAACTCAAATTTACCTTTCTACTTAACTGGTGTAGTCACAGCTATTTACTTACGGCTTCTCTTTCTCGCTCTCTACAGCTACTGCTGAATGCTGTCTGCTAAAAGAAGCTCCCTAACAAAGATTTTTTTTAAACTTTCACTTATTCTTAAGACATTTACCTTTTTTTCATGAACAGTACATTCCAATGCTGATCCAATACCCATGCCTGGATTTCTTACAATGAATCCTTCAGCTTGTGACATTTATCCATTGACTGCTAGTAACCCTGGCAAGTACTGAATACTGACACCT
The DNA here is from genome assembly GCF_021869965.1 of Rhincodon typus. NCBI lineage: Eukaryota > Metazoa > Chordata > Chondrichthyes > Orectolobiformes > Rhincodontidae > Rhincodon > Rhincodon typus. The sequence continues at coordinate 7,448 of NW_025975858.1, forward strand.
AACCTTCCTGCCCTTTAACAAATGTCCTTTTGAAAAGCATTATCCCCAGCTCGTTCAAAGAACCCCAGTAAGTGAGTCATTTTTGTACTTGCATTTTCTTTTGTATTTTTGCATTTAGCCAAAATTATGCATCTGTGGCAACACAACTAATAGCTTTTCCCTCAGAGATAGTAGGAACTGCCGATGCTGGAGTCAGAGACAACACAGTGTGGAGCTGGAGGAACACAGCAGGCCAGGCAGCATCAGAGGAGCAAGAAAGCTAACGTTTCGGGTCTGGACC
>NW_025975859.1:0-7727 GCF_021869965.1 Rhincodon typus
GAATAGGGTAAATAGACAAGGTCTTTTCCCAAGGGCAGGGGAGTTCAAAACTAGAGGGGCACAGGTTTAAGGTGAGAGGGGAAAGATTTAACAGGGACCTAAGGGGCAACTTTTTCTCACAGAGGGTGGTGCGTGTATGGAATGAGCTGCCAGAGGAAGTGGTGGTGGAGGCTGGTACAATTACAACATTTAAAAGGCATCTGGATGGGTATACGAACAGGAAGGGTTTAGAGAGACATGTGCCAAATGCTGGCAAATGGGACTAGATTTATCGAACATATCTTGTAGGCGTGGACGAGTTGGACCGAAGGGTCTGTTTCCATGCTGTACAGCTCTGGGACTCGGTGACTATGACTCTGTGTTCACCCATAAAGTAGTTAGGGTCAGGAATGCACCACCTAAGAGTGTGGTGGTGGATGCAGGTTCGGTCGAAGCATTCAAGAGGGTGTTGAATGTTTCGATTTAAATAATCAATTTCCAGGGTTACACGGAAAAGGCACGAGATTGGCACAAAGTGATGATGGTCCTTTGGAGAGCTGGAACAGACTCGATGGGCTGAATGTCTCCACGTGCTCCGTAACATTTCAGTGATTCTGTAAATTCCAATGGTGAGTGTTATTCTGGGTTATGTTAGAATGGAAATTCGTCAATCTGTATCGAGCTCTCCCTGACCACCCAGCAGCCCCCCAACACACACACACACACACACACACACACAGATCGTGCTAAAATGGGCTGAGTGTGCCCAATTTGACCAGCTGGAGGCAGAGTGGCTGAAGACTGTGCTCCATTTCTTAGAGGGAGAAGGATGGTGTGATGTATCTTAACTCAGATGAGTTAAGATACTGGCCAGGTGGGCATGAACGAGTCAGATTCATACTGTGTTCGATCCCTGAAGGGGTAGACATGGGACCAGTCTCCTCACCCTGGCACTGTAAAGAGAAACATGGCACTCTACTGACAATCTGCCAATAAACAGCACGGACTTGCTGTTGGGCAGAAGCTGACAGTGGAGAAATATAAAGGATAATGGGAAAATGGTGTTGGAGGTAGATGGTGAGCCATGTTCTAGAATGGGGGAACAGGTTCAAGGGGCTGAATGGCCTACTCCTGTTTCTATCTACAGGAATGGACATGATGGGCTGTATTCATTTGGGAAACGAATACATGTGGAATCTGGATCTGTAATTTTAATTAGAATTTCAGTGCTGTTGGATAGAAAGAATTCCAGTGCAATGTTGGCAGTAAATTTGAACTGAGAGCAGCTTTGGTTCAGATGGGATTGCAGTAGGCAGCAGAGGGCAGCAAAACTATACATGGAGAGAGTTCACTTTACATGAGAGTGAAACCACTTCCATTCAGTTCTCACTTCTGCCCCCATCACCAACTTAGAAAACACACTGTCACCATGGCAATGAATTTCCTCCAGCACAAAAACAAGCCATTGATTTGCTTTGTCTAACTAGAATCGTTTGGTTTCTCTTTTAACCAAATGTGATAAATATATTTACAAGAATGTCTGCCAGTCATTGGCATAGACTCACACTTAGTTACACATAGATATCTCTGAAGGTTCCTCAGGCACAGTGATCCCATTAGGAGATATTCAGACAGGGTGGCTAAAAGCCTAGTCAAGGAAATGTGTTTTAAAGGGTGCCTTAACAATGATGGAGAGCGGACGAGGACGCTGGGTCTGTACTTGATGGAGATTAGAAGGATGAGGGGGGGATCTGATTGAAACTTACAGAATACTGAGAGGCCTGGATAGAGTGGACATGGGGAAGATGTTTTCACTCAGTACGAGAGAGTAGGACCTGAGGGCAATAGCCTCAAAATGAAGGGACAACCCTTTAGAACTGAGAGGAGGAGGAATTTCATCAGCCAGAGGGTGGGGAATCTGTGGATCTCATTGCCACAGAAGGCTGTGGAGGCTAAGTCATTGAGTGTATTTAAGACCAAGATGGACAGGTTCTTGATTGGTAAGGGGATCAAGGGTTTCAGGGAGAAGGCAGGAGAACGGGATTCAGAAACATATCAGCCATGATTGAAGGGCAGAAAAGACTTGATGGGCCGAATGGCCTAATTCTGCTCCTATAACTTATGGTCTTATGGAGTGGTGTGGGGAGAGAGTTCCCAGGTTCGGGACCCAGGCAACCGGACACAACCCTCAATGTGGAGCAACTAAAATCAGGGTTGTTCAGGAGGTACTGGAGGAACAGAGAGAGATCTTGGAGGGTTGTAGGACTAGAAGAAATCATAGGGAAGGTTGTGACTGATGGAGTAGTGGGGTGTGTGCATCACTTACAAAACATTACTTTCAATGTTAACACTTCAAAGTGTGTGACTTTTCTTTATTCGTTCATGGGATGAGGGTGTCACTCACCAGGCCAGCATTTATTGCCCATCCCTAATTGCCCAGAGGGCGGTTAAGAGCCAACCACATTGCTGTGAGTCTGGAGTCACATGTAGGCCAGACTGGGTGAGGATGGCAGATTTCCCTCCCTGAAGGACATTAACAAACCAGATAGGTTTTACTGACAATTGACAACGGTTTCATGGTTATCATTAGACTCTAAATTCCAGATTTTTATTTAATCAAATTGCACCATCTGCCATCTGCCCTGGTGGGATTTGAATCCCACAACATTCTGTAGGTCTACCTCTATAACAAAAAGAATCACCCAGAGAGCCTGTATAAATATATACTTTCTTCAGAGTGAAGCATATTTCCCTGTTGTCACATTGATTGTACCAATGTGGGAAATCAACATTTCTGCTTTTGCTACAACTTTTTCATGTGAAATGTGAGGTTTGGGTACTGTTCTAATCGATACAATGAGCTCAATCTTTTTTTTTAACCTTTTCGGAGCAGTTTATTATCTAGGGAGCGTTACCTAGCAAATAGATTTTAAGGCCTTTATTCCCTCTATACAGAAAGTGATTGTATAATTTTGCTCTCATGTGGTACCTGACCCATTATACACAGAACTGGGTAGATTGCAGTTCCTCAGGGGCCACTCATTTTGTGTAAAGAAGGATAAATAGTCTATCGCAAGATCACATGTTGAGATAGAGGTCTCTAACTGAAAGGGATTACCATTAAAATCCCCATAGGGCACAGTCAGTTTATCATGTCAATCTCCTTTGCCCCAATTTGATTTTCTATGACAATCACAAGATGTTTGAATGATTGCTATACTCCCAGAGAGACTCCCATTCAAATGCGCATAAATACCGTGAGTTAGGTGTGTTTCCAAACAAGCCTGCAGTAGATTATCTGTGTATCCTGATTGTACATTTGTGGATTGCAGCTTTGTTGACTCTGATGTAGCAGTTGGAATTAGTGCTGACCATCTAAGTAGAAATTCATGATTAAAAACAGATAATAATGGAACTGGTTAAAGGGCAGGTGCTTAATTTGACGCTCAAAGTGAATTAAAAAAAAATTAAAATGAATCGCATCAAGCCACTCACCATCCTGACTTGGAAATATATCACCGTTCCTTCACTGTCGCTGGGTCAAAATCCTGGAATTCCCTCCCTAAGGGCATTGTGGGTCAACCCACAGCAGGAGGACTGCAGCAGTTCAAGAAGGCAGCTCACCCCCACCTTCTCAAGGGGCAACTAGGTATGGGCAATAAATGCTGGGCCCAGGCAGTGACACACATGTTCATGTGTATTAGCTGTTTCTACATCAAAAAATGGGGGGACATCAGCTGTAAGTTTTGCTTCTTATTGCTTTCCAATAGGTCAAATTAAAAAATTTCTGTTGTGCTTACGTCAGGAAAAGCTTCTAAACCAAAACACAGTGGAAACTGCAAATCTGAAGTAAAAACAGAAAATACTGGAGAAACTCAGCAGTTCTGGCAGCATCTAAAGTGATGGGGACCTGGGTTCAAATCCCACCATGGCAAATAGTAGAATTTGAATTCAATAAAGAATCTGGAAATAGGAGTCTAATGATGACCATGAATCCATTGTCGATTGTCAGGAAAATCCATCTAGTTCACTAATGTCCTTTAGGGAAGGAAATGCCATCCTTACCTGGTCTGGCCTACATGTGACTCCAGCCCCACAGCAATGTGGTTGACTCTTAACTGCCCTCTGGGCAATTAGGGAAACCCTCATCCCGTGAGTGAATAAAAAAAAATCTGTGGAGAGACGAACAGAGTTAAAGTTTCAGGTTAATGCCTTTGTCAGAGCTGGAAAAGGTTTAGGATGTTGCACAGGTCTTGAACAAAGTTCTGAGGTAGGGAAAGGAAGGTAAGGGTATGTACAAACAGCAAAAGAGGAGGTTTGTGTGGAAGATGAGAAAGAGAGAGTAGTTAACAACAACTGGAATAGTGCAAGATGAAAAGAGATGGTCACTGGACAACAGAGAGTGGTGGGTGTGTGGATGCGCTGCTGGCAGTGGTAGAGGAGTCAGATACATTAGGGACATTTAAGCTACTCTTGGATAGGCACCTGGACGATAGTAAAATGTAGGGTATGCAGGGTTGTTTGATCTTAGAGTAGGATAATAGGTTGGCACAACATCGTGGGCTGAAGGGCCTGTCCTGTACTGTACTGTTCTATGTTCTATGATCTTAACAGAAGTAACAAAAGCTGGGTCTTGAGGAGGTGTGAATGGTAACAATAGGATTGTCATCAACTGTCTGAGGGAAACAGAAGAAGTGGTTATGATCTGGAGACAACACAGTGTGGAGCTGGAGGAGCACAGCAGGTCAGGCAGCATCAGAGGAGCAGGAAAGTTGACGTTTCAGATTTGGAATTGTTCAGCTTAATATTGTATCGTGTAAGTTGTCCCTTTGAGGCACTGTAACTGTTCACTGTTGAATGCTGTGAGCAGTCACATGCAGCATAACCAGGTCAAGCTAGTTAACCTGTTTAAGAAGGGACAACACTGATGGAGATGAAGAGGAAGGAAAAATTGGTTAAGAAGCAGTTCTTTCTGATTTATTAGGAAATGACTTCCCAACAGAGGGTCTGATTCCCCATCAGCCTGTGATCTGTCATGGAATAAGTTTTGTTTAGTTATTATTGTGAAAGTGGATTACAGTTGCGCCTGTCTCACAGCAGTGGGGAGACTCTTCCCAGACCCTGGATGGTGTGGGAACATTGGAAATTTGTGTGAGATCAGCAGTGAGGAGCTGCTCAACAATGAGGGAGAGAAGTCCCATTTTCCAAACAAATCGAGACGGAATTCTCACCAGTGAGTTGCGAGAGGCCTATTTGTATCCCTCAACATACATTAACGCCTCATTATCATATCATCTTAACTTACCTCTTGTTTATAAAAGGCATAAGACTGAGAGCGGTGCAGATTTAAAATGATAAGCAAATGACATGAGGGTGAAATAGGAAAAACGTTTTCAGCTAGTGAGTAATTAGGGTCTGGACTGCACTGTTGAGAGAAGTGTAGAAGGGTATTGGATGGTCATTTAGACAGACATGGAGTACAGGAATATGGGGGAAAGGCAGGAGATTGGCATTAGGGAATGATACTCATTTGAAGAGTCAGTGCAGGACTGATGGGCCAAATGACCCCCTTCTGCACTGTAACAGTGTTGTTTTCCACTCTCCCCCCCTCCACAGGACACAAACCAGGCAGTGACAATTCCCGATGTGAAAGTCCAAACAGTAACTTGGTGACTCCAGCTCACCACTTCCTCCTCTGGCCCTCCATCTTGGAAGCCAGTCTCCGTGGGCAGAGACTATATATCCCCCAGGACCCCCATATTCCTGATGACAAAGGGGATGCCAATTACCCTCTGTCAGACGTGTCGGGGCAATTGACTGTCTCTGTGTGGGGCAGCTGCAGATGCACAGTGCTTGACTGAGTGCATGGTTGGGTTTTAAAGGTGGCGATGGCATTGGGAATCATGGGAGGTCCTAGCAGTGGGCAGTGCTCCCTCACATGGTGAGTGGGAGAATACAGTGAGGGAGGTGGGGGCACCATGAGGAGGAGATGAGTTTGAGAAGACAGTGTGAGAAAGAGAGAAACCCTCCATGAAACGTGCCCAAAGTGATACATACACAGTAAAATTCAGCCCATTGTCTTTTACAGAAACACCACAGCAGGGATTTACCATCCACAATAACAACTGGACAGGGGATGGGGGTCAGGTCAGTGGTAAAAGAAATGTAAATATCTCAAATTCTGACTGGCCCCTACCCCGCCCTTCTCCAACCTATGGGTTCATTGGGAGTGGGCGGTCCATCAATTTGCTCCCGAAAGTTGGCATTTTGTAGACAATTGGTGTGCACCTCAGCTTGATCACTGCATGTACTTTGAAAATAAACCTGAGTTATTGCCGGTTATATAGCCGAGATTTTCGAACATGATGGGAATAAACAGAACCTAACAAGCAATAAAAAAGCGTTTGAAATGGTCAGTAAATTGCATCATCGCTGCTGTATTTTTCATTTTTACTGGATATTCAATTGACAACAAAGAGCAGGATAATACTAGCTCCCATTTTTCTCCTGCCTGTCAATAATGCTGTGATCATGACCAAAACCTTTAGCAACTTTATTCCCTCCATTGCAGTGGCTGTAACATTCATGTGTCTAAGTGGGGATATAAGGAGGTAGTAATGCCTTTAAGGCTGTGAGTCCTTCTACACTCTCCCCTATGATGTGGATATTAAGAATGATGTATTCTATAATGTCTATGGTTCCCTATGTAGCAAGAAATCTGAGCTGGATTAACCCATCTGCTCAGCTCCTGGTTCAACTCATTTTTATTGCTTTCAATGTACAGTAGACTGTGACATGGGGTGACTGGAGGTTTACATCAGAAATTAATTAACCTTTTCAATTATTGCACCAAGAGCAAATACAATGTATAGGGAAACATCTATTAAATGGAGACACTCTTATCACATGGCACCTTTCCCTGCCAGACGTGAAAATGTTTTAAAATGTTACCTCTCTGTGAAAGTATTGATTTTTCTGAGTACAATATTTTGGGGTATTCAAACGTAGAGTATTATTTTTGATTCTGAAGATTGTGGATTCGAGTCTGACACAGGAGCCGGCCATTTCTGAAGAAGGGTCCAGACCTGAAACGTCAGCCTTCCTGCTCCTCTGATGCTGCTTGGCCTGCTGTGTTCATCCAGCTCTACACCTTGTTATCTTGAGCATGTCATGTTGGCTGGGTAACTGTAACTGTGCTGAGGGAGTGCTACACTGTCAGGGGTACTGCCTTTCTAACGAGAGGTTAAACCCAGGCCCTGAATGCCCTCCCAGGTAGATTTCCAACATCCACTAGCTCTCTAACAAGAGCAGGTGAGATCTGCAGGAACAATATTGATCCCTCAACCTCCAACTCCGAGTCCCCACAGCCAGGCTCAGAACGTGGCCAAGTGAGTGGGTGATTAACCTGCAAATCCTTCCAGTGATAGGCAGTCAGAGCTTCCTGCTCAACCAGAACTACAGAGCATACCTCAGCACATCCCCACAACCAAACACCCCCACACACACCCACACCCCACACACCCCCACACCCCCACAACCAAACACCCCCACACACACCCACACACACCCACACCCCACACACCCCCATACACCCCCACACCCCCACAACCAAACACCCCCACACACACCCACACACACCCACACCCCACACACACCCACACACCCCCACAACCAAACACCCCCACACACACCCCACACACACCCACACCCCACAGACCCCCACACCCCCACAACCAAACACCCCAACA
>NW_025975860.1:0-1709 GCF_021869965.1 Rhincodon typus
TCCTGGCTGGGGCCAACAAGTACAAATAACATTTGTGTCACACAATGCAACCATCAACAATAAGAGTCAATATAACCACTGCCCCTTGGCATTCTTACCATCATAGTCTTACCATCACTGAATCCCCACCATCAACATCCTGATGGTCATCATTGACCAGAAACTCAACTGCTCTCACCACACAAACACAGCGCAAGAGCAGGTCAGAAGCTCGGAATACCACAGGGAGTAATTCTCCTGCTGACTCCTCAAAGCCTGTCCACCATCTACAAGGCACAAGTCAGGAGTGTGATGGAATAGTCCCCACTTGCCTGGATGAGATAGCCCCAACAACACAAGAAACTTTAAACCATCTCGGACAAAGCAGAAAGCTTGACTGACACTACATCCACAAATATCCACTCCCTCTACCACCAACAGTCAGTAGCAGCAGTGTATGCTGTCTACAAGATGCACTGCAGAAATTCACTGAAGATCCTCGGACATACCCACGACCACTTCCATCTGGAAGAACAAATGTAGCATATTAGAAATGTCACCTTCAAGTTCCCCTCCAAGGCATTCACCATTCTGACTCGGAAATACATTGAATGCAACTGTGAAGGAAGACAATCATCCACCAAGAGGGAGAAAGAGAGACAAAATCTGAGAGAAATTTCAAATGCTGTCGCCAAACTAAAATTGTAATCTTCAAATATCCTCATTAATAGCACTGGAACAGAAAGGGGCAACCATTAGATAATCAATGTCACTAAAACACAAGTTAACAGAAACATGTCAGCACCAGGACATACAGAAGAAAAATAACCTCTTCTGTCAATAATATACAAGATTTATCTGTTCTCGTGATGGCAGGCATGGTCTTGTTGAAGAAGGTTCTTTCTGAAAGATGGCTCCTTCACCACCACTCTGTACCAGCATGGGAGTGTATATGTGGTCGGGGGCGCTAGGATAGTGATGATCTTCTGTTTACTTCACTGGCTGAATGTTAAAAAGAATGCATCAGTTAGTCAAGTGACCAACTCCCCATGAGAATGGCGGGGCCGGGGGTGTTGGAAGAGTTTAAGTGATAAATGTGCGTTGGGAAAACCATCCAAATTGGGGGAGTTATGTATGAGGCTAATACTGTCAGAATGCTGTTGGGTGGGGCACAGGGCGAGGAAAGATGCAGCAACTGTCTGTTTATGTTGTGGGATACTATTTCACCTGTCAGAGCAGGACATGGAAAGGAAGCAACACAATGAATGCATATGGAACTGAAGCATCAAACTTAAAGGGCAACAAATGTTCCACCTCCAAGGACTTGGTGCAAATGCCTCAACAACTGAACAGTCTGGCAAATTCCAGGAGGGGTAGTCACTCGGCAGACTTTTCATCATTCAGAAGGCTAAGGACAATATAAGCTTCTGAATTTCTCCACATTAAAACACAACTCAGGCGTGTGATGGAATATTCCCCACTTGCCTGGACAGGTGCAGTTCCAACAACACAAGAAGCTCAACGCTGTTCAGCATAAAGCAGCCCACTTGATTGGCACCACATCCACAAACATTCACTCCCTCCACCACGAACACTTAGTAGCAGCAGTGTGTACCATCTACAATGTACACTGCCGAATTCCCACCAAAAATCCTCAGACAGCACTTTCCAAACACGTGACTACTTCCATCGAGAAGGACTCGGGCAGCAGATACATGGGAATACCACTC
>NW_025975860.1:1809-7726 GCF_021869965.1 Rhincodon typus
ACTTTCCAAACACGTGACTACTTCCATCTAGAAGGACTCGGGCAGCAGATACATGGGAATACCACTCCCGAAAAGATCCCCTCCAAACTTTAAATATGTCACCATTCCTTCACTGTCGCTGGGTCGAAACCCCTGGAACTCACTTCCTGACAATATTGTCCTCACGAGCAGCACAGTGGCCAGTGGTTCGCACTGCTGCCTCACAGCACCAGAGATCTGGGTTCAATTCAGTCTCACGTGACATTGTGTTGGGGTTTGCACATTTTTCCAATGTCTTTGTGGGTTTCCTCCAGGTGCTCCGGGTTCCTCCTCCAGACTAAACATGTATGGATTAGGTGAATTGGCCACGCTAAATTGCCCATTGTGTCCAAGGATGAGTAGTTATGTGAATTATACATGGGAAGTGCAGGGTTAAAGGGATAGTGTGGGGGGGTCAGTCTGGTGGAATGCTTTATGGAGTCATTATGGACTTGGTGGGCCTAATGGCCTGTTTCCACACGGGAGGGATTCTAATGATTGTGGGTCAACTGTCAGCACAAGGACTGGAGTGGTTCAAGAAGGCAGCTCAACACCAACTTCTCATGGGGCAACTAATGGCAGCCAATAAAGCTGGACCAGACAGCGATCTTTCGATCTCCCACATGAATTCTAAAAACCCTGAAGTCCTCACCCATGGGGTCATTCCAGTCAATCTTGTCTCCTTTGGTTCATAGAAAAATAGAAGAATAGGAGTCAGCACTTCGACCCTGTTCCACCTTTCAACATGATCATGGCTGATCATTGAACTCACACTGTTTCTGCCCACTGTCTTTGTTCTCTTTAGTCCTAAGCACCATATCCAATTTCCCTTTGAAAATAGTCAATGGCTTGACCTCAACAGTTCCCAGACAGAATTCCATAGGCTGACTTCTGTCTGGGTGACGACATTTCTCCTCATTTCCTGAATGATCTCCTTTTCCTCCATGACTCCAAGCCCTATTTCTGGACTCCTAAGTCATTGAGGACATCCTTACTGAATCTACCTTATCCAGTCCTCTTTTAATTTATAGACTTGAATCAGATGCCCGTTCTTCTTTTAAACTCCCACGAATATGGCCCTAACTCATCCAGTCTCCATTCATCTCTCAATACCACCATCCCAGAAATCACTCTGGTAAATCTTTCACTCACTGTCACTACAACCAATCCATGAATCCCCTCAGTAAGGCAGCCAAAAAACCATCTGCCTTGTTCACCACCTGCAATAGGGTCAGGGTCAGGTTCAGGGTCATACTTGATTTCAGCGACAGCGACAAGGGCACTAAGTTCTCAGTGCACCCAGCCCTTTCCCAATCTATCACCCTTCAGATAATAAATGACTTTTCAGTTTTTGCCCCTAAAATAGATAACTTCACATCTTTCCGAGAGATGGTTCATCTGCTACGTACTTACCCACTCATCAACTCAACTCAACCCGCCCTGAGAGCCATCATATCATGGCCCCAACAGACAGGGTAACATACAGAGCCAAGACTGAGGAACAAGCCTCACGGAAGACTTCGGGCAAGGCTCAACAAAGATGGTATACCCAGAAACAGCCTTCCAACCCCAGATGTGGACCAGGTTAAAAGTATAGAACTACGGACGAAGAAAGACCAGGTGTTCGGCAACTAATTAGTCACTAGGAAACATGTGACCACGAGTCCATGTCTAAACCCCACGTGAGCAAAAGGGGTCGGGCGCGACTGTTTAACCAATCAGATGACAAGGTCTGTGCATGAGCCTCGCCTATGAACGAGAGAGCCTCGCCCGTGAGGACCGGGGCGACGCCCATGACATGCGGTTGCTCCAATCAGCGGAGGCTGGGGAAAGAGTGAATTGAGAAGGAACTTCTTCACCCAGAGGGTTGTTAATGTCTGGAATTCCTTGCCCAGTGAAGTCGTTGATGCTACTTCAGTAAACGTTTTTGAAGATAAGGCAGATTTTTTTTGAACAATAAAGGAATTAAGGGAGATGGTGAGAACGCGGGTAAGTGGATCTGAGTCCACGAAAAGATCAGCCATGATCTTAATGAATGGCGGAGCAGGCTCGAAGGGCCGGACGGCCTACTCCTGCTCCTCGTGCTTATGTTCTAAAGCCAGACCACGATCACGACCACGCCCACACTGAATAAAGAGCGCCAGCGGAGGTGAATATAGGTGCCCGCCCCCGCAAGCGCGAGGTCTCTTGTTTTCAAATTCTGAACCGTCACCTTCAGCACCGACAACGTTCCCCGCACCACCCCCCGTCGATAATGCGGCCCCTCCCTCGGCACCGACTCCCCCGCCACCCTCTGTGGAAAGAGGAAGTTACTCTTTTGAGTACAGTGAAGCGTTTTGCAATTGAAGTGAAGTGGAAATTTGATGGATATGATCTTGTTGAAAGGGTATAGAGAAATATTTGGAACAGAAGGGATTATTAGCGCATTTTAGAGAGTGAGGGGGTTTGCAGTTCAAAGTTTGCCAATGAAGAAAAGGGGAAAGAGAGTCGTAAAGGTTGTACAGGAGAGACAAAGCATTGCTCCAGAGCAGGTGTTAATGGTAGAATGAAGATCCGATTGAAAAGGAAATAAAGCATGAAGACAGGATGCAATCAATAGGCAAAAGTACATCCAATCAGAGGACTGTGGTAATGGGTCTAAAGCTGTTGAACTCAGCACTGAATGTAGACCAATGTTTTGTCTCCTCTCAACAACCATTACCACTGCTTTTTTGTTCTGTGGAAGGGTCACCGGACCTAGAACTTTAACTCTGTTTTTTTGCCTCCACAGAGGCTGCCAGACCCGCTGAACCTTTCCAAAAACTGCCTTTGCTTTGAGTTCAATGGTGAATTTGATCTTTAATCTCCCTCAACCTGCAACTTTGTCTTGACCTTTTAGCTCACATTCCTGTCCCCCGCTTTCAACAGCGTAGACCATAGAACTTTACATAGAACATGACACCGCAGTACAGGCCTTTCGGCCCTCGATGTTGCACCGACCTGTGAAACCAATCTGAAGCCCATCTAACTGTCGAAAACACTCTCACATTTTATCTTTTACTGCAATTGATTTTAAAGGCAGGGACACAAATTTCCAAGTATGCTTCCACCTCCTGGATGTAGTGCTGCTGTCATTCTGCTCAATTTCCTTTCCTCCCTTTCCAGGTCTTAATGTCCTTCCTAAAATATGGTATTCAAAATTCACTATGTACTCAACTGGAGGTGACAGCACTACTTTATAAAGGTTTAGCATCACTTTCATGCTTTTTAACTCTCATCTTCTAATACTGAAGCCCAGAGTCCCAATGACAGTGCTTAATTATCTCAGTACTGACCCTCTGACAATGAGGCACTCCCTCAGTACTGATCCTCTGACAGTACTGCATTACTTCAGTACTGATCCTCTAATCATGTGGCATACCCTCAATTCAGACCCGCTGAGAATGAGGGACTGCCTCAGTATTGACCCTCTGACAAAAAGGGACTGCCTCCAAACGGCTCTTCTGGCAGTGCTGCACGACTTCAGTACTGACCCTACAAGCGTGTTGCATTCCCTCAGTTCTGACCCTATTACATCCGTGCAGTGCCTCACACCAGATCCTCTGACAATGAGGCAATCCCTCAGAACAGTTCCTGTGACAAAGTGGCACTGCCTCAGATCTGACTGGCTGACAATAAGGTAATCCTTCAGTACAGACCCTTTGATAATGAGTCCCTCCCTCCATCCTGAACCTCTGACAGTGATGCATTACCTCAGTATTGACCATCTAAACTCCCTCAATTCTAATCCCTTTGCAATTAGGCAATGCCTCAGAACTGACCCGTCGACAACAAGGCATTCCCATCATTCTGACCTTCTGACAGTGCTGCATTACCTCAGTACTGGCACTCTCAATAACTCAATATTGAGCCCCTGACATTTGACACTCCCTCTATTCTGACTCCATCACATTGAGGCAGTGCCTCGGAATTGATCCTCTAACAAAGAGTCACTCCCTTACTGTTCACACTGCCTCAGAACTGACCTCGTGATAATAAGGCAAGCCTCTATGCTGATCTGCTGATTACGGGGCCCTTCCTCAGTAATGACCCTGTAAACATGATGAACTTCCTCAATTCCGTCCTCCTTAAATGAGGCACTCGTTCAGCATGTAACTCTGACAATAATGCACTCCCACAGTTCTGACCCTCTGACACCGCTCCAATTCCTCAGTACAGACTCTCTGATCATGTGGCACACCCCCAGTTTTGACCATTGAATCAGTATTGACCCTCTGGCTATAATGCACTCCACGGTTCTGACCGTTTGACAGTGCTTCAATACCTCAGAGATAACCCACTAATCATATGGCTTCAATCCATCCCCATTACATTGAGGCACTGCCTCGGAACAGACTCTCCGACAATGAGGCACTTCCTCAGTGTTGACCCTGTATCAATCCTCAGAACAGACTGACCCCCTTACAAAGAGGCACTGACTCTGTAGTGATCCATCTGATAGAGGTTTGATATTAAGAGAGTACTGCACTGCGAACAGATCAATATTTTAGGGGATGCCGCATTCTCAATGGCCAATTTTCAGGGAATGCTGCACTGTTGGTTCGGCCAGTATTCAGGGAGAGCCACACTGCTTGTGGTCCGATAATAAGGGAGTACTGCACTGGCAGAGAGTTCGCACCGAGGTAATACTGCACTCTCAGATGGTCGATATTAAAGGAGTATTTCATCCTTAGAAGTTTGATATTAGGGGTTTGCTGCTCTGTGAGCAGGCAAATATGAAAAGAATGCTACACTATCAGAGGGTCCATATTAAGGGAGTGCTCCACTATCGAGGGTCAATGTTAAGAAGGTGGTGCACTGTCGGAGGGCAGCTATTACTGGAGTACTGCAACTTCAGCGAGTGAGTGCTCAGGCACAGCAGCACAGCAAAGGTTCATTAATGAGAGAATTCTCCATTGCCAGATTCTTAGCACTGAGGGTGTGCTTAATCAGAGATTTAGTACTGAGGGAGTCCTGCATTGTCAGAGTATCATCACTGAGGGAGTACCTCAATGTCGGACGGTCAATATGAAGCATATGCTGCACTGTCAGAGGGTCAATGATGACAGAATGCTGCGCTGTCAGAAGGTCAGTAGTGAGGGAAAGCTGCATTGTCAGAGTGTCTTCACTGAGGGAGTGCCGCTCTGTTGGAAGGCCATTATTAAGGGAATGCTGCACTGTCAGAGGGTCAGAGTTAAGGGAGTGGCACACTAACAAAGAAGCACTGCCAGAGACCTGACCCTCTGACTATGAGGCACTCCCTTAGTACTGACCCTCCAACAGTACAATACACTCGGGAGTACTGATGACTGACCCTCTGACCCATTTCTGCCATATATTAACCCTCTGACATACCGGTAT
The DNA here is from genome assembly GCF_021869965.1 of Rhincodon typus. NCBI lineage: Eukaryota > Metazoa > Chordata > Chondrichthyes > Orectolobiformes > Rhincodontidae > Rhincodon > Rhincodon typus. The sequence continues at coordinate 7,207 of NW_025975860.1, forward strand.
TCCCTCAGCACCAACCTGACGACTGACCCTCGGACAAGGACATTTGAGAGAGATGTGCTCACTTACTATTTACCCTCTGATACTGGAGCACTCTCGTAATATAGACCTTCTGACAGGGCGGCTCCCTTTCAGTACTGGCCTCCCACAGGGCAGCACTCTCTCACCATTGACACTCTGTCAGTGCAGCACTCCTTAAATAATGATTCAGAGAATCCCGACAGCGTGGAGACACGCCATTCAGCCCAACAAGTCCACACCGTCCTTCCGAAGAGCATCCCACCCAGACCCATTCCCCTATATTTCCCATGTCTGAGCCAGCTCACCGAAACATCCTTGGGCACTGTGGGCAATTTAGCAGAGCCAAATCGCAGAGCCTTCATATCTTTGGACTGTGGGAGGAAACCGGAGCACCCAGAGGGCACACAAAACCGCACAGACACGGAGAATGTGCAAACGCCACACAGACGGTCGCCCAAGAGTGGAAACGAACCTGGTGCCCTGGTGCTGTGAGGCAGCAGTG
>NW_025975861.1:0-7726 GCF_021869965.1 Rhincodon typus
GGCCTAGACCCTTCTTCAGAAATGAAAAAGGGTCTAGGCCCGAAACGTCAGCTTTCCTGCTCCTCTGATGCTGCTTGGCCTGCTGTGTTCATCCAGCTCTACACCTTGTTATCTCAGATTCTCCAGCATCTGCAGTTCCTACTATCTCTTCAGTGCATTGTCACCTGATTTCCTCCTTCATGGAAATCTGACCTATATGTCAACTGGTTCCGGGAGGGATGAAGAAAAGAGATTTCGGATGGTGTGGTCTATTATCCTTATCGCACTTAATGCTTCCAGGAGCCTCCCTATGGCAGGAAGGAAGTTCTCAATTGTGAACCACACAAAAGATTCACAATTTTTAAAAATTTTCTAATTTTACAGAGAGGCAATCATATGGTGGTATTATCACTTGAATGGTAATCCAGAGACCATGATAATGTTCTGGGGAATGCAATTCAACTCCCACGATAGCAGATGGTGGAATCTGAATTAAATAAAAATAAAAATCTAGAGTACAACTGTGATAAAAAATCCATTTGGTTCATTTATGTCCTGTCATTTACATCCTGTGCTGGCTGACATGTGACGTCAGATCAATAGGTATGTGATTGACTATGAACTGCTGTCTGAAATGTCTAACAAGCCACTCACTCAAATCAAAACTCTTAAAAAATCTCAAAGGAATGAAACTGGACAGACCGCCTGGCATCGAACTAAATACCAGAAACAATCACAAACTCAGTCCTGTTGACCCGGCAAAACCATTCTCACTAACATCTGGAGGCTAAAAATTGGGAGAACTGTCTCTCAGGCTGAGATAGTCATATTCATGGAATTGTACCTTACAGACAATAGCCCAGATACCAACATCATTATCCCCAGAGAAGAACTGACCCCCAGATCCAGCAGAAGTGGCAGTACAGTGGTATACAATTGAGCGGGAATTGCCCTGTGAGTCCTCAACATTGACTCCAGGGCCATGAAGTCTCATGGCATGAGGTCAATCATGGGCAAAGAAACCTTATACTTATTATGGTGTATCATCCACCCATTGAAGCATAGAAATAGGAGCAAGAGTAGGCTATTTCCCCCTTCGTGCCAATTCTACCACTCACTATGGATCATGGATGATCCTGTATCTAAATTCCAGACCCCAAATCCCTGGAATCCCTGCCTCCTACATCATTTTTCCTGCCAAGGATTCATCCGGTATATCTGTTATTTCCTGTAATACTAAAATTCCTACATTTCAAGACCATTTCGAGAGTGAAAACTTTGGGTCTGGAATTGTGATTAACTTAAATAATGTTAACTACAATGAAATGAGGAAGAATTAGCTAACGTAATCTGGGCAGATAGATTAGCAGGAATGATAGTAAGCAAGCAGTGGCATGCATTTAAGGAGGTAATTCATGACTCTCAGCAAAAATACATTCCAGTAAGGATAAAAGATTCTAAGAGAGGGATAAACCAAACATGGGCTAACCAAGGAAGTTAAGGGCAGTTTAAAATTGGAAGAAACAACATATAAGGAGACACATGTTAGTGATGACCCTGAAGACTAGGATATATTCAGAATCCAGCAAAGGAGAGCTAAACAGACAATAAAGAGAAAAAAAAAACTGTGAGGGCAAACTTGTGAGGAATATAAAAACTGACAATAAGAGTTCTTGAAATATATAAAAAGGAAGAGAAAGATCAAAGTGAACATAGACCTCTTAGAAAATTAATCTGGAGAGATGGTTGTGGGAAACAAGGAAGTGGCATTACATTTTACATCAGTCTTTACAGTGGAAGATACTTGAACATCCCATTCATACTAAAGAGTATGGGGTAGGAATTAAGTACTGTCATAATCACCTAACATCTATTGTTGGAAAAGTATTGGAATCAATTACTCAGGAAGTAATGGCAGCAGATGTGGAAAAACACAATCTAATCAAGCAAAGTCAGCATCGCTTCATGAAAAGGAAATCATGTCTGACTACTGTTTCAAGGAAGTCTCAACCAGAGTGAACAGAGGGAAACCAGTTGCATTTGGATTTCCAGAAGGTGTTCAACAAGTTAGCTCACAGTTAAGTCATAAGATAATAGCCTATGGTCTTAGGTGTAGGTCATTGGCGTGGATAGAGAGTTGGCCGAAGGGTAGGAAACAGCGAGTGGGGATAAGAGATTCTTTTTCAGGTTGGTGATCAGTGGGTTCCACAGGGATCAGCGCTGGGACTGCAACTGTTTACAATTTATATTAGTGACTGGGACGAAGGAAGTGAACGTACTATAGCCACATTTGTAGCCAACGCGAAAATGGTGGAATGTTGCAAGATGGATACAAACAGTTTACAGAGAGATATGGATAGGTTAAGTAGATGGACAAAAGTTGGCAAATGGAGTAAAGTAAGGAAAATTGCAAAGTTATTCATTTTGGAAAGAAGAACAAAAAAACACTGTCTTTTTTAAATCAAGTGAAACTGCAGAAAGCTACAATATAAGGGTTCTTGTGTTACTTGTGCACAAAACACACAAAGCTAGCACACAGGGGCAGCAAATAAAAATTCTGTAAAAGACACAGAGGATTGGGGAACTGCCGACTTAACACAATTATTCAGAAAGGGAAGCACATAAAAAGCAGGCAATGTATAGGTCAGTTAGCTTCGTATTTGTCATTGGGAAAATGTTAGAGTGTATTATGAAGAATATAATAGTAGAACATTTTGAAATATATAATATGATCAAGCAGACTCAAGATGGTTTCACAAGGGGAAAACCATGCCTGACAAATTTACTAGAACTCTTCGAGGAGGTAACAAGCTGGATAGATAAAGAGGAAGCAGCGATTGGATTTGGATTTTCAAAAGGACTTTGATAAGGTAACACGCATGAGGCTACTTAATAAGAGGAGCCTGAGGTGCTGAAGATTGTATATTGGTGTGGATAGAGAATTGGATAATTAATAGAAAACAGAGAGTTGGGTAAAGGAGGCTTTTCAGGTTGGTAACCTGTAACTAGTGACACAGGGATCAGTGCTTCAGCCACAATTATTTCTTATATATTAATGACTTGGATGACAGAAGTGAATTACCATTGTCAAGTTTGAGGATTAGTCACAAGTTCGAAGGCAAGTAATAGGAATGACACAGTCTACAGAAGGCCATAGACAAGTTTAAGTGAATGGGCAAAAACTTAACAGATGGAATATGCTCTTTAGAGTCATAGAATCATACACAACAGGAGAGGCCCTTCAACTCATCGAGTCTGTACCAACCTATCTTCACTAATCTCACTTTCTGGTACATGGCCCATAGCTTGCATGTTATGACATTTCAGATGCTCATTAACATACTTGTTAAAGGTTGGAAGGTTAATCCCATCAATTATAGACCAGTTGTCTAATTTCAAATGTGGGGACACTTCAACAAACAATTATTCAGGACAGAATTAGAAATCACATCGAAAAGGGTGGGCTCATTAGGAAGAGTCAGTATGGATTTCTAAAGGGAAAATTGTGTTTAACGAACTTCCTGGAGTTCTTCATAAGAGGAAGCAAAAAGGCTCAATGACAGTAATGCTGTTGATGTGGTATCTATGAATATCCCGAATGCGTTCGATACAGTGCCACACAACAGACTTGTGAAGAAAGTAAGAGATCATGGAATAAAAGGGACAATAGCAACATCAATATAAATTTGGCTGAGTGTTTGGAAACAGTAACGATCAATGGATATTGTTTGGGCTGGAGGAATATTTGTAGTGGAGCTTCCCCAGGGGTCGGTGATGGGACCCTTGCTTTTCAGATATATATTAATGATTTGGATCATGGTGAGCAGGAGACAATTTAAAAGTTTGCAGATGATACTAAACTTGAAAGAATTATAAAATGTGAGGAGGACCGTGTGGAACTCCATAGAAGAAGAAATGGAAGTATGATTGTCCAAATTTGCTGTTAAACGATAAAGGGTGCAGAAAAAATTTACAAGGACATAGACGGGACTGGATGGTTTCTGTTGTAAGGAGAGGTTGGATAGGCTGAAGCTTTTTTCCCTAAAGCATAGGAGGTTGAGTGTGACTTATTGACGCTTACAAAATCATGAGGGGCATAGGTAAGGTGAACAGCCAAGATCTTTTCGCCAGGGTAGGGGAGTCCAAAATGAGAGGGCATAGATTTAGGTGAGAGGGGAAAGATATAAAAGGGACCTAATGGGTAACTTTTTCATGCAGAGGCTGGTGCGTGTATGGAATGAGCTGCCAGAGGAAGTGGTAGAAGTGGGTACAGTTACAAATTTAAAAGGCCATTTGGACAGGTACCTGGATAGGAAAGATTTGGAGGGATCAAATGCAGGCAAATGGGACTAGTTCAGTTTTGGATACTTGGTCAGCATTGAACAGTCTGTTTCCACGCTACATAGAAACATAGAAGATTGGAGCAAGAGGAGGCCATTCGGCCCTGCTCCACTATTTTTCACAATCATGGCTGATCATCCAACTCAATTGCCTAATCCTGCTTTCTCCCCATAACCTTTTAATCCCATTCACCCCAAGTTCTATACCTAGTCACCTCTTAAATACATTCAATGTTTTGGCATCAACTACTTCCTGTGGTAATGAATTCCACAGACTCATCACTCTTTGAGTGAAGAAATGTCTCCTCATCTCCTTCCTAAATGGTCCCCCTGGTCAGACTGTGGCCCCTGGTTCTGGACACACCCACCATCGGGAACATACTCCCTGCATCTACCCTGTCCAGTCCTGTTAGAATTTTATAAGTCTCTGAGAATCCCCCCTCATTCGTCTGAACTCTAGCGAAAACAATCCCAACCTAGTCAATCTCTCCTCACACGTCAGACCCACCATCCCCGGAATCAGCCTGGTAAACATTTGCTGCACTCTCAAGAGAGCAAGAGCATCCTTCCTCAGAAAAGGAGACCAAAACTGCACACAATATTCCAGGTTGTGGTCTCACCAAGGCCCTGTGTAACTGCAACAACACATCCCTGCTCCTGTACTCGAAACCTCTCACAATGAAGGCCAACATACCATTTACCTTCTTTACCACCTGCTGCACCTGCATGCTTACCTTCAGCTACTGGTGCACAAGGACACCCAGGTCCCTGTACAAGTCTACAGTACTCTGTTCTGCTTGCTCCCCACACTCTTTAGTCCCCATAGTCTGAAGAATTATATCTAACTTCTTCTTGAAAACCTTCAATGGTTTGGTCTCAACGGCTTTCTGCATCAGACAATTCCACAGGCTCACCACTCTCTGGGTGAGATATTTTCCCTCATCTCAGTCCTAAACGTCCCACTCTGTATCCTTAGACTATGATCCTTGGTTCTGGATACCCCGATCATCGGAAATATCCTTCCTGTGTTAACCCTATCTAATCCTATTAAAGTTTTATAGGTTTCTATGATATCCTTTCTAATTCTTCTAAACTCCAGCAAATACAGTTCTAACCAATCCATTCTCTTTTCATATGTCAATCCTGTCATCCCAGGAATCAGATAGATAAAGTGAGTGGGCAAAGATGTGGTAAATTGTCCATTTTGGCAGGAATAATAAAAAAGTGTTTTATCCTCCCAATGGGAGATTGCAGAGCTCTGACATGCAAAGGGACATGGATGCCCTGATGCACAAATCACAGAGGGTTAGTGTACAGGTACCACAAATAATTAGAAAAACAAATGGAATGTTATTTATTGTGAGGGAACTTGAACACTATAGCAGGGAGGTTGCGCTTCAATTACACAGGACACTGGTGAGACTGTACCTGGAGAGCTGTGCCTGATATTGGTTTCCTACTTTAAGGAAGGCCTCAGAAAATGTGTACCACATGGAATGGCTGGCAGGTTTGGGGCGAGGGCTGGGTGTACTCGTGTAGATATTGGTCAGTCAGTGTCCTGGGGAGGGATCAGGCTTGAAGATGAGAGTTAGGAGTGAGTGAGACCAAAAGGAGATCCAGCTCCAAGATCAGCAATAAGTTACAAGCAGGTTAGTGAAGGCAGAGAGAAGGCAATGGTGAAGTTCTTTCCCAAGAGCATGGAAAGGAAGAATTGATGAAGCTTAGGGCAAGGAATGATCCAGTGAGTGTTGTGCAGGAAAAAAGAGGAATTGGAGATAGAGTATTGTCTTAGCAGTCCTTGCGAGATCATTAAATTCCTTTTATTACGTCAGCTAAGTTCTGAAGCTAATGCTGAATTGAACCACCTCTTTCTAAGGCTGTTTTCAGTTTGTCATGAAAGTACAGGATTGGCAATAATTGTTCTCTCTTGTTTTATTACTTCACAAATATCTCCACTTGAAAAGAGTGGGAGCTGCTGAGTGCCTTGTTGTCTATTTTCCCAGAGCTCCACAGTCTGGCTACTCCTTTTGACCACATCAAAGTATGCATCTTCCCTTAAATATGCTGCAGGCCATTAAAGAACCTGCCTCAAAACTCAATTTCCTGTGTTCCCAATCATCAAGGTGTTTACAAGGAATTGGTGTAACTTTTCTGCTTTCCCGGGAGCCACTGTTCTCTATGATCCTCTCCCACTGGCGAGGATACAGCCCTCCCAGCTGCTCATGTTTCTTCCTATTCTTTCGTGGGATGTGACGAGCCAGAATTTGTTGTTCATCCCTAACTGCCATTGATCTGAGTGGTTTACTCAGCCACTTCACAGGCAGTTCAAAGTCAACCATATCGCTGGAGGTCTGGAGTCACTTGTTGGTCAGACAAGACAAAATAGCAGATTTCCTTCATTGTTAGTGAACCAGATGAGTTATAACAACAATCAAAGATAGTTCTGTGACCACCATTATGAATTCCAGACCTTTCATTAATCAAATGTAAACCTCACCATCTACCATTTTGGGATTGTTCCCAAAGCTTTAGCTTGATTCTCTGAATGAAATCATCGACTACACAGGTGCAAAAGTGGAGAACAGAATTCAACTAACCTCAGCAAGATCATCACACTGTGCAAAGAGTTCATTTAGCAACAGGATTAACTGCTGTGGTGCCAGGCCCATGGACAGGTTGGTAAAGCCTTTGATATCTGCAAATATAATACTGGAAAAAGAACAGATTGTTAGTTACAGTATACACACACGCGCACACACCCACGCACACACACGCACACCATACACATGCACACACACACACACGCACACCATACACATGCACGCACACACACGCACACCATACACATGCACACACATACACACACGCACACCATACACATGCACGCACACACGCACACCATACACATGCACGTGCACACGCACACCATACACATGCACGCGCGCACACACACACGCACACACACACACACACACACGTTTCTGCAACTGTAAATGGCATTCTGCACCTGGAGTATTGTGCAGTTTCAGTCCCCTTACTTAAGGAGGATGTAGTTCTATTGCAGGCAGTTCAGAGGAGGTTCATTAGATTAATTCCAGAAATTATGAGTTTGTTTTATGAAGAGAGAATTAACAATTTGGGTTTATACCCTCTGGAGTTCAGAAGAACGAGAAGATCTAATGAAGATATACAAATGCTAAAAGGGATTTGCCAAGAGTAGACATAGAAAAGATGTTACTTGATGTGGGGCAATCTGAAAAAAGAGGTCATATTTTAGGAGATAGTGGGAACTGCAGATGCTGGAGAATCCGAGACAACAAGGTGCAGGGCTGGATGAACACAGCAGGCCAAGCAGCATCATAGGAGCAGAAAGGCTGACGTTTCGGGCCTAGACCCTTCATCAGAAA
>NW_025975862.1:0-7725 GCF_021869965.1 Rhincodon typus
GTGATTATGGTTATAATTGTAGATCTAGATAACCACTGGAGGGCAGCCTTAAAAACAAGCATTTGCAGAACGAGAGAGGTCATGAAGATAAATTTGTTTTTACTTCATGCGTTTCAATCAGTACACCGCTGACATCTTCAAAATGAAAATCTCTCAAATACCTATTTGCTTTACCTGTCATAGGTGAAATGGCTGCATTGGTAAAGGAATTCCCTGTAAAAAGATTTCAAGTGATTAGGCAAGGTTTAGGAGACTTTCATTTATACTGAATGTGGTGTGGCAAGACACATTTTTTAAATGCACTTGATAAATATTTCTTCTGCTATTATTGACGTTTTTGAGAATGCCACGTCAGTTGCGTGCTGTTTTACAAAATAATTTTATGTGATAAATTCTCTCTCTTTCCAGAGCTTTGCATGCAGTTTAAAGGAGATGCTAATGGCAAATGAACAGAAGGTAGAATCTGTAGAATTGATGCCTCAGTTGTACTTGGGGTGTCAAATTAAAGGGAAGTACATGATTTCAGATCCAACATTCAACAGCTTCACATTTCCCACAGGTCTGTAACATTAGTTTTTAAGTTGTCTACGGATTAGCACACATGTGAATTCATTGTACAGAAACAAGCTCTTTACATATCCTATTAATCTATTTCAACAACAGTTTTCTAATGTTCTGTATAGTTACAAAGAGCCCACTTTCTGTACCTGTTGTGTTTGCTGCAGATGATGTCCCAGTAAGTGCTGTGCTGTTCTCTGTAAGAGAAGCATATAACTTCAGTTCAGACAATCAACAGGCAAACCCTGCCTGCAGCATTTATGTGTGAATTGTCCTCAGGTTAGGACACAGCTAAAATAATTTTAATAATACAAGTTACTTAAAGACCATTGTGCGGAATGTTCAATTTTTCTTGAGTTTAATTGAAACAATTACTCCCTTCAACAATGCATTTAACAGGGTGTCAGTACTGATTTGAAACAACATCTATTCCCAGTACAATTATGGATAATTTACGTGGTTATGCTCATGTTCATAGGTCTAGAGCAAACTGTCGCCACTCGAAAGAAGTTTGCATTAATAGGAAGGAGAAAATATACATTCAACAATGTGGAAAATTTTATCCATTGGTGTCTAGTTGTCATTTTCAAATTTGAAATGTCACAAACAACAGTTTACAATTATCTGTCACAGATGATGTGATAATAGTGCAAAAGATGTTCCCTGCAAATAAAAAGATTATAAGCAGTGAGGCCAAATATGAAAGATTTCGTCTTGACAATCTCTGGAACTCATCTGCTGCAGTGGCCTTTTATTGAATTGACATGAAGGCAGAAAACTGGTAGAATATATAACCAGTTCCAATTTGATTCTGGAAAATCTCCACCTTTACTGATTTTGCAAAACTGACGTGTATTGATAACAGCCTGGGCCCATAATTTGTGCCACTATCAATGTCATAGACTTTAGTTATGAAGTTACACCAAGCGTTGATTGTTGTATGAAATTAGAGATGATATGTTCTGCCATTAGTCTCCTACTCTACAAGAAGTGTCAGTACACAAGGTGGCACTTTCACAATTCACGGGACCAAGATTGGTTTCACTGGACCTTTATTCCAGTAGTCTCAGTGGTTTTGAAATTAGCACATATGCATTATGATGATGTTTGGGGACAATATGTTTCCAATGAAAGAGATGGAAACTATATTGCTTTAATCTCAAGAAAAGCATTTATTGGCTGTTTACATTATTTACAAGTTAAATTATTGCATTGACTTAATCAGAACATTCCCCTCTCGCGTTCCACCTACATGTGATCTAACATTACTTGACGTTATTGATGATACAGAGTAACAATGAGCAGAGTAGGTATTATAACCTTTAATTACACACTCTTAAATCTTTCAAACAGCTATTCACATTTTAAACTAACCCTACTTGTACTCCCCAGAGTCTCTTGTGCCTTGAAGTTGAATGGAAGTCTGTTGGAGACAATTATGCTCCAACTATGATATGGACTTTGAAAGAAAAGACACTCTTCCTCTTTTGTCAAATTCAAAATCTGAGTTCCTGCCAAGAACCAGAATGTCTGCAACCACATATCTTCTTTGAGTGCAACGACTTTTCTCAAGAAGGATACATTTCATTCTTTAGTATCATTGACTTCGCAGATATGTGCAAATTTCGATAGTCAGGGTTTAGATATGTGCCCTGTAGATGGTAGATCCCTCCTGCTGTAACAAATCATCCTCAACTGGCCCCTATAATGGCATACATGACACTCAGCATTCACAAAAGGGAATTGTCATGTCAGTGAGGCTTGTTTTCCACCTCGACATAATCACATAGAAATGACAATGGCTGAACCATCTACTCACTTGTTCTAATTCGTTGCCAACGACCTTTACTTCTACAATTGGGCCATGTGAAATTTGCTGGGCTGGTAAATTGTTCTGTTTGGCTTGCCTGTTAATGACACTGCTTTGGCCAATGAATGATCCTCTGCAGAAGGCAAGTATTGTTTAAATATCTGATCCTGAAAGCCCACATGGACATGGTCTCCTATGAGCTCATCACTTCATTTCCTCCATTTAGAGTGAACTTGGACAGCTCATTTACAAAGCAATTAATATTCTCCTTGTTAATAAAGATAAAATACTGAAGAGAATGCAAAACTTCAATAAAAGCCGACAGTGCTGGAGAAAGTCAACAAACCTGGCTGAAAGTGTTGGGTCATTAAATATATTCAAGGCTGAAACAGATTTTTTTATAATCTGTAAGAGAAGCAAGTGTTGGGGAAGTGGTAGGAAAGTATGGGCCATGACCAGTCTTGAAGAATCAAATGACTTACTTCTGTTCCTATGTCTGATGGTCTTCTAAATACCTACCAAATATTCACACAATTTACTGCTCAGTCTGTTCCACTGGCTGGAAGACGCATTGTTTCAAATCATTTAGCTGATTGTTTCATTACTGAAAAGATATAGTTTTGCTTTTCTGACTGTCCAATATAATTGAACACTCTTTCAAAAAACCTGTACAGATTCAAAGGACAGGGCAGCCTCTTTCTGTCCTGCCTGAATTGATAATAAATCACAAATTGAGCTTCCAGCGGTTCTGATCAGCTCAAATTTCAACAATGTTTTCTTACATTCTCAGTCATTAAAAAGAGTTCATTTTCAGTACCTGTTCTGTCCCATGGAAGTGATGGCCTATTAACTGTTGTGCTGTTCTCTGTAAAGGGAAATACATGATTTCACATCAAACAATTAACAGCCAAACCCTGCCTGCTGTATTCATCTGTAAATTGTCCTCAGGTTAGGACATGGCTAAATTATATTAATAAAATAATGTCCTAAGGACCCTTTTGTAGATGTTCATTTTTTCCCCGCGTTTAATCAATTCAACTATTCCCTTTAACAATGCATTGAACAAAATTTGTCTGTGCTGATCGGAAGCAACATCTATTCCCAATACAAGTGATAGATAGTTGTTGAGATTATGGTTGTAATTGTACATCTACAGGACACTATAACCACTGGAGAGCAAACTTAAAGACAAGTATTTTAAGTACCAGAAAGGTGATGAAGATAAATTATTCTTGCTCAGAAAGTTGTCATAGCCTAGATTGAAAACACAACCATTTTCCTGCATTTCAATCAACATACAGCTGTCATTTTCAAAATCAAAATTTCTCAAACACCTATTTGCATTATCTGTCATAGGTGACATGGCTGCATTGGTAAAGGAATTCCCTGTAAAAAGATTCCAAGTGATGTGTAGGATGTAAGGGATTTTCATTTACACTGACTGTGGTGTGGCAAGTCATGCTTTTTAAAAGCACTTGATTAGTATTTCTTCCGCTATTATTGATATTTTCTGAGTGTGCCACATCAGTAACATGCCATTTTAAAAGATACTTTTATGTGATATATTCTTTTTCTTTCCAGAGCTTAACGTTCAGCTGAAAGATGCTAATAGCAAATGAACAGAAGACAGAATTTGTAGAATTGATGCCCCAGTTGTACGTGTGGTGTTCAATAAAAGGGGAGTACATGATTTCAGACCCAACATTGAAAAACTTCCCATTTCCCACAGGTCTGCGACACCAGTTTTTAAAGTTGTCCACAGATTAACACACATATAAATTCATTATACAGAAACAAGCTCTTTATATATCCTATTAATCTATTTCAACAACAGTTTTCTAGTGTTCTGAATAGTTACAAAGAGCCCATTTTCTGTACCTGTTGCGTTTGCTGGAGATGATGTCCCAGTAAGTGCCGTGCTGTTCTCTGTAAGAGAAGCATATAACTTCAGTTCAGACAATCAACAGGCAAACCCTGCCTGCAGCATTTATGTGTGAATTGTCCTCAGGTTAGGACATGGATAAATTATATTAATAAATAACGTCCTTAAGGACCCTTTTGTAGAATGTTCACTTTTTCCTGAGTTTAATCGATTCAACTATTCCCTTTAACAATGCATTTAACAAAATTTGTCTCTGCTGATCAGAAGCAACACCTATTCCCAACACAAGTGATAGACAGTTTTTGAGATTATGGTCGCAATTCTAGATGTACGGGACACTATAACCATTGGAGAGCAAACTTAAAGACAAGTATTTTAAGTACGAGAAAGGTGATGAGCATAAATTATTCTTGCTCAGAAAGTTGTCATAGCCTAGATTGCAAAGACATCCAATTTCATACATTTCAATCAACATACAGCTGTCATTTTCAAAACAAAAATTTCTCAAACACCTATTTGCCTTACCTGTCAAAGCTGAAATGGCTGCATTGGTAAAGGAATTCCCTGTGGAAAGATTACAAGTAGTTAGGCAGAATGTAGGAATTTTTCATTTGTACTGATGGTGGTGGGGCAAGACATGCTTTTTAAAGGCACTTGATCAATGTTTTATTGATGTTTTCTGAATATGCCACATCAGTTGCATACTGTTTTACAAGGTAATTTTATGTGACAAATTCTCTATCTCTCCAAAACTTTATGAGCAGCTCAAAGGAGATGCTAATGGGAAATGAAATGAGGGTAGAATCTGTAGAATTGATGCTCCAGTAGTGCATGTGGTTTTGACGAGAAGGGAAGTATAGGATTTCAGATCCAACATTCAATAGATTCACATTTTCTACGGGTCTGTAAACAATACTTTATAAATTGTACACAGATTAGCACACATTTAAATTCATTTTACAGGAACAAGCTCTTTATGTATCATATTAATCTATTTCAACAGCAGTTTTCTAATGTTGTGAATAGTTACAAGGAAGCTATTTTCTATACCTGTTGTGTTTGATGGAGATGATGTCCCAGTAAGTGTTACGTGGTCCGCTGTAATAGAAGGACTTGATTTCAGTTCAGACAATCAACAGCCAAACCCTGCATGCATCATTCATAAGTGAATTGTCCTCAGGTAAGGACAAAGCCAAAATTATTTTAATAAAGCAAGCTCCTGAAGGACTATTTTGTAGAATGTTCAATTTTTCTTGAGTTTAATAGATATAACTATTCCCTTTGACAATGCTTTTAACATAATTTGTCTGTGATGATTTGAAGCAACATCTCATCCCAATACAAATTTATAGACATTTTAGGTGGTTTTAGTCATGTTCATGGGTCTAGAGCAAACTGTAGCCACTGGAAAGAAATTTGCTTTGATAGGAAGGAGAAAATATACATTCAACAATGTGGAACATTTTATCTATTGGTGTCCGCTTGTCATTTTCAAATTTTAAACGTCCCAAACAATAGTTTACAGTTATCTGTCACAGATGATGTGGTAATATTGCAACAAGCATTCCCTGCAAATAAAAAGATTATAAGCAGTTAGGCAAAATATGGAAGATTTTGCCTTGACAATCTGTGGAACTCATCTGGTGCAGTGGCCTTTTATCGAATCGATATGTAGGCAGAAACCAGGAAGAACATACAATCAGTTTCAATTTGGGTCTGAAAACTCTCCACCTCTACTGATGTTGCAAAACTAACCTCTGTTGGTAACAGCCTGCGCCTATAATTTGTGCCACCATCAATGTCATAGGTATTAGTTACTATGTTATGCCAAGCTTTACCGTAAGGATTTGATTGTTCTAAGAAATTATGGACAATATATTTTTCAATTAGAGACAGTAGGAACTGTACGAAACTGGAGAATCTGAGATAACAAGGTGTGGAGCTGGAGGTACACAGCAGGCCAAGCAGCATCAGAGGAGCAGGAAAGCTGACGTTTCGGGACTGGACCCTTCTTCAGAATATTTTGCAATTAGATGTCTACTCTATAAGAAGTAAAAATACACAACATGACACTTTCACAATTCAGGGAAGCAAGACTGGCTTCACTGGACCTTTATTCCAGTCGTCTAGCAGGTTTTGAAACTAGCACTTATGCATTACAATGATGTCTGGGGACTAGATACCAAAGTGTGGAGCTGGAGGTACACAGCAGGCCAAGCAGCAGCAGAGGAGCGGGAAAGTTGACATTTTGGGTCGGGACCCTTCTTCAGAAATTTGTTTGGTGACTATGTGTTTCTAATGAAAGAGCTGGAAACCGTGCTGCTTTCATCTAAACAAAAGCATTTTTTGGCTGTTTATGTTATTTACAAGTTAAAGTGTTGCATTGAATTTATCAGAACATGATATGATCTTCGACAGGAAAGACACTCCTCCATTGTCAAATTCAAAATCTAAGTTCCTGCAATGAACCAGAGTATCTGTACACCAGATATCTTATAGGCGGTTAACAATTTCTCCCATTAGTATCAGCAACCTCACAGACACGTGCAGATTGGGATGGTCACATGTTAGATACGTGTCCCATGGATGGCAGTCTCCTCCTGCTGTAACAAATCATCCTCGAGTGGCCCCTCTTCTGGCACACATCACCCTCAGCATTCACAATGGGACAGATGTCATGGCAGCGAGGCTTCTTTCTCATCTCAGCTTGAACATAGAGTAACAGCGACGGCTGTGTCGTCTTCTCGCTCCTTTTGATTTGTTGCCAAAAGCCGTCAATTCTCCAAATTGGACCATGTGAAATTTGCATGACTGATGAATTGTTCTGTTTGGCTTGCAAAGTTCAACCGGCCAGCTAACGTCACAGCTCTGGCCAATGAATGATACTCTGCAGAAGGCAAGTATTGTGAAAATGTTTGATTCTGCAACCCCACATGGACATGTTCTCTTATGGGCTCAACGCTTAGTTTCCCGTATTTACAGTTATCTGTGAGGTCGTACGGGTCATTTATAAGGCAATCAACATTCCCTTTGTTAATAAATATTAAATACTGCACATAATGGAAATCTGAAATAAAACAGACAGTGCTGGAGAAACTCAGCAGACCTGGAGGTCGGGGTTGCGTCATTAAATATATTCAACGTTGAAACGAACAGATTTTATTTTAATCTGTGAGGGAATCAAGTGTTGGGGAAATGGTAGAAAATTGGAGTTGTGACTATTAGGCAGGCCAAGAACAGAATTAAGAACCAAATGGCCTACATCAGTTCGAATGTCTGATGATTGTCTAGACACTGACCAACTATACATTCACAATTACGCTTAGTTCCTCCACTGGCTGTAAAATGCATCGTTAGCTGATTGTTTCACTATTGAAAAGATTTTTTTTATTTTTCTTGGTTTTGAGTATAACTGAACACTCTTTCAAAAAACCTGAACAAGCACAAAGAACTGAACAGCCTTCTATTGTCCTCC
>NW_025975863.1:0-7725 GCF_021869965.1 Rhincodon typus
AAAACAGAGTTAATGTTTCGGGTCCGGTGGCCCTTCCTCAGAACAGGGTCCTCGGGTCACCGGACCCGAAACGTTAACTCTGTTTTCTCCTTCACAGATGCTGCCAGACCTGCTTAGCTTTTCTAGCAACTTTGTTTTTGTTCCTGATTTGCAGCATCTGCAGTTCTTTTGGTTTTTATTTAGTATTCTCAGGTGACCTGAATATATAATTCAAGCTCTGCTAACTGCAGATGTTAATATAAAAGAATCTGTTTATCAATCTAATTAAATAGTTAATATTCTTCATAATATATTTTTGTGTTATATCTGTATTTACTTATTATTGGTGTTCTAACGTGTTACTTTCTTCAGAGGTAGTGCTAAATCAGAGAAACTGAAAGCAATGCAGACAGTAATTGAATTAGGTGGTATCAAACTAAATATACAGTAGCAAAGAGGATGATGTAATGAACTGGTATTCTATTCAGAGATTTCAATTTTTTTTGTCACTGCGATGCTGTGTCAAGGCTTGATAATTTTCAGGACCTCTCTGAGCTCTGTGGGAGCTGGGGCAGTGCTCTCAGTGGGGTCCACTGGCAAGAGTGCAGGTAGTGTGGATGAGGGAGTGGGCTGTATCTGCAAGATGGAGATCTGTGAGAGTTGGGGGTTGGGTATTGGGGCTGCTGAGAGTACAGGTGCCTAATAGAGCAGCAGCACTGTTAGTCAATTGGAGACCCATAATGGTCGTGGCTGATGACTCCCAAAATTTCAGCTTGCGACCCTACTTGGGAAGCCTTTGGAAAGGTTTGTTCTAAGTGATCTGTTACTTTTCTGTATCTCAGATTAATTTTCTCGGATATCTTCAGGCTGAAAATGTGTCATGTAAATGACTAAACTTTACACCATAAATTAAACTGCATTAGTGATAATACCATATTGTAGAGTAGAGCAGTATACATTGCAGAAACGTATCTAAATACCAGTATGTAGTGAGTGTAAAATTGTGGTATCTTAGTGCTGTACTCTGTGTATTTGGAAGTTTCCCAGTATACTGACAAGCAAGATATTCATTACATATAGAGGGAGATCTTGTCCTGGGTAAAGTCTACCTCAGACAAGTTTCGAGCAGATGCTTCCCTTGTCCTGATGTAAAATTTTACTTGAAATTTGTGAGAGCTGACTCTATGGGAAGGGAAAATGAATTCATGATTTCATAACAACATGCATTCAGAGAATTACCAGAATGACTCCCCAGTGTCCCACCTCCCTGCATGCCTCACTTCAGTTCAAATTCCTGGGAGACTGATGGATATCAAAACAATCAGAAAAGAACCTATGCAGGAATATTCTGCTTACAGAAAGCTAGTGCAATCAGTTGGCAAACATATCTCTGGCTGTTAATAGAAAATTTCAACATAATGATGTAAAATGACCAATTCATTAGTCACATTTTGACAGGAACGTTTGCTGAATTATCTCTAAACAGAATGCACCCTCATACATGACACAATGCCAGCTGTCTTGACATCTGTATTGTAACAGGTTCAGCCCTGACCTATGTTAAGATTAGGAGGCATTACAAAAACAATGTATTATTCTAACGAAAAGGCAATTAAAATCAAAATATTAAAGCTTTATATTTGCACATATACATGGGCTAAAAGAGTCTAACAAAAACATTTTTCTTGCAATAACCCTATTCCATTATAAAATACATTCAAATGGAAAATAATATGATTTCTTAATATGAAAAATATTAATCTACAGAAACACAAGGACAGTTACACAGATCAGCACTTACTAAATGGAAGCAGCGATACAACCTGCATAAAATTTAAAAGTTTGTTTAATGATTTTTGGATTGATGATATCCTCAAATTATAAACTACAAAGTTTATCACTTTTGTGCGCATAATGCTTAATGCAGGCAGATTTTCTGGCAGCATTATTGTCTGCAGTTCATACCTGATTTCATTTAGCTGGTCTTCTGAGCAGTTTGTTACTGTTAAGCTTAAAATAACCCTTGGGCAGGAAGACCCTAATTTTGCCTGGGCCGTCCAGATACAAATGTCCCTGCAGTCACAATTCCTACACTGACTGATGTTACTACGAAAGATTCTTGCTCTCAATCTCTCCCCTCGGGCTGAGGGGTGATGACCCTCAGGGTAAACCACCACCAGTCGTCTCGCTCTCTCTCTCTAGTGAGAGAGCAGCCCTATGGTCTAGTAAGACTGCGACAACTTTACCTTACCTTACTTATGAACCTTTTGCATCTCTTCCACCAGGTGTAACTCCAAGATTAATCCACAATGCATTGCCATGAATATAAATGCAGCTTTTTGATGAGCCTCTGATTTCTCTTGATTCTGAATTCTAACAGGATTGCACTGGTCATTAAAGTCTTGAGGGGTCAGTTAGCTCAGTTGGCTGGACAGCTGTTTTGCGCTGCAGAGTGACATTAATAATGTGGATGCAATTCCATGCTGGCTGAAGTCACTGTGAAAGGCCCCACCTTCTTAACCTTACTTCTTGAATGAGGCATACGACTCTTGGGTTATCTCTATCTAACAAGAACCTTTGGTGCTTTTCACAAGCTAGTGCTTTTGATGGTGTGAGAAGAGTTTGCAGACAAAGCACTAAACATAACTGGTTGCTGGAAAGTACACTATCCACCAATTTTTGTTGAATTAAATAGACCTTTGTACAATATCTAATTTGGTTTTTGAACAAGAGCTATGATTTGTCAAATGAGAACCAAGGTCAACAATCTGTGTGACTTTTCAGTTGCCAGAATAAAATAAGATCCTTAGTCAACACATTCCGGAGACCAAGATCATTGGACATTGTGTACACATTTTCTTCATTTGGGATTTCAAACTCAGTAAGGTTCTCGGGTAAAATAGTCACATTCACATCCGTATCATTGATGGATGATTGTGGTTGCTACGGGCCTGACTGACTCTCACTATGAGGTCCTTTGTAACCATTAAGATTGGCTAACGTTTGAGCCACCATTCAAGCTGCTGCTTCACTTTTCTCTTCCAAAGCCACTTGAAAAGTTTTCTTCATTTTTAACATGCCTCTGAGAAATAAACCCTACAAAAACACTTGAAACCAATCATTTATATCCGAAAGCTGCAATACATCTCTTGCACAATATGTGTGTGTCTGGTGTTAAGGAGACATTTCATGTTTTAAAACATTTTAACATTCAAAAAAATATATTTTTATTCATTACTGACTTCAAAATGCCATATGAGGTAATTTTACTTGGTGATTAAAATGATTGCTGGCAATCGTTGGTGAAGTGGGCTGGAAAATTGGGCAGGAAAGTGGCAGATGGAGTTCAACTCTGATCAGTGTGAGGCAATGCATTTAGGGAGGTCAAACAGTAAAAGGGAATACAAAATAAATGGGAATTTACTGAGAGAAATCGATGAAGAGAGATGTTGGCGTGCAAGTGCACAGGTCCCTAATGGTGGCAGTACAGGTAGATAAAGTTGTAAAGAAGGCACATGGAATGCTCTCCTTCATTGGTAGAGGTATGGAAAACAAAAGTAGGGATATAATGACGAAACTGTATAAAACACTGGTGAGGCCACACTGGAATATTGTGTGCAGTTCTGGTCACCACATTGCAGGAAGGACATTGGTCTGGAGAGAGTGCAGAGAAGATTTATTAGAATGTTGCCAGTACTGGAGAATTGTAGTGAAGAGACTGGCAAGGTTGGGGTTGTTTTCTCTGGAACAGAGAAGGCTGAAGGGTAAGAAAATTGTGAGGGCTAGAGATAGAGTAGACAGGAGGAACCTGTTTCCCTTGGCAAGAGTTCAAAAACTAGGGGTCATAGATTCAAGCTCAGTGGCCGAAGGATTAGACAGGACATGAGGTAAAACTGTTTTTTATGCAGAGTGTGGTAGGCATCTGGAATTATACCTGAGTTGGTAGTGGATGTAGGGATCCTAACCTCTTTTAAAGCATGTCTGGATCTGCAACTTAAGTGCTGTAAGCTGCAGGACTGTGGGCCATGCACAGGAAGATTGGATTAGAAATGGTATCTGGGTGTCTTTGGGTTGGCATGCAAAGATGGGCCAAATTGCATTGTTCTGTACTGTATCATTTCTATGCTTATACGATATGGCTGTGGGAGGTTTTTGAGTTCGTCATCATGCTGTAGTTCAGTGTGTGAGAACCAGGAGCCTGGGAGTCTGAGTACTGCATTTCTTGAATGGTGGTTGTAAGTTAAAGCTTTCTGATCGCACTTCATATGCAAGCAGGACATTTTGATGTAATAATTGTGTAACCATATGAATGTGTTTTTATCATATCAGAGCAAAAAGTTCCTTCCTCCTTAAGTTTTCAACCAATTGTCAGGCAACAAACTTGAAATTCTGTTTACTTTTCATATTTGGAGACTCTTCATAATTTGAAGCCCTAAGTTGTTATTTCCTTAGCCTATGCCTAAATCCACCACTACTTGTATTTACTTAGTGCCTCTCATAATCTCAGAAGTTTCCAATGCACTTTGCAGTCATTGCTGTAATGGAGGGAAATTGCATTGTATTATTGAGATACATTTCACTATCATACTTGCTGATGAACACAAGACTGACCACTCAGTTTGATGCACATTGTGCTGTTGACAATGTAGAATATCCAAGAGACAAGGAACATATATTCTGGGTTCCATAGCTCCTGCTGAACGCCACAGTGTCAATTTGATACACACATAAATGTACAACGAATGCTTGATGAATCATTTGTATATGTATCTCAATACCTAGAATGTCCAATATCTATAACTAATGTAATTTTCCATGGTATAAAGTGTATTTGCTCCAAGAATCTATTAGCATGATTGACCTGCATCCATAATTCCTCTGATGATGAACTTTTCGTCTCATCTGTGATCAAAGAAAGTTTGAACAAAGAAAATTTCCAAATCACTTACTAGTCATGGAACTGGTTATTCTTACCAGGTTGTGAATGTAAAGTTAGTCATCAGGCTTTATGTCAAATTTTGCACTTAGGCATAAACTATAAATACATTTATCCATCAAGAAAGGTTGGCCATCAGCACAGAATCTTGACCTCCACCGTTGTGTGCACTTGAACCTTCTAGCAAAGTCCCTGGATAGCAGCTGCAAATGCTTCCCATTTCAAATCAGTTACTTTCATTGCAGATTTTGTCAAGGCCATGGAATTCAAAGTCTAATAACCATTGTTATACTTGTAAAGAGTTATTAGTAAATGGCCTGCTCTAATAAATCTATCTTGGAGAGAAAAGTAATCAAATTTTTGAAAAGTTGAAAAGTTCCCTCTGTTTTTAAATTTCAGTACAGTCCAATAATTTATCTCAGCAACAGTACACTGTTAAGTTTATTAGCCTGTTAAACTGAACAGAATTACATTGCATTGTTAATTCTGGAAGGGTCACTGGACCCGAAATGTTAACTCTGATTTTCTGTTCACAGATGCTGCCAGACCTGCTGAGTTTTTCCAGCAACGTCTGTTTTAGTTCCCATTACAGTTGTATGGTTTGCAGGAACAAGCACTTCTTGCTAATGGTTGAGGGAACGTGCTACCACAACTCCTCCTTTCTAGATATTTTTAATCAACCTGTTCAGCTATGTTATGGCACACCTCTTGAGCTGGTGGGACTTGAACCTGAGCCTCCTGATCCTGAGGTAGGGACACCACCACTGCACCATAACAGCCTCAATCTATCTTTCTATTCTCGGTTTAAGGTCTCCGTTAATAGTATTAGAGGATGAAGTATTAATAGATCTTAACAAGAAGAGGCACTTGTCTTAACAATAAGATGAATTTATTGCATGATAGCAATTCGCTGCTTAGGCATCATCACTAATACTATCAGAAACCAGCAGTGACATGTCTGATGTGATGAAAATCTCAAGCCAAAGTCTTTGATTCTCCACCCAAGTCAGTATACTATCATTAGATACAGTGAAGCTAAATAGAGGCTGCAACATTAACCCTTTCAGAACCATGACCTTAAACCACAATTGCTACCTCACAGAATTGTTACAGTGCAGGAGTCCAGTCACCCTATCATGTTCGTGCCAGCTCTCCAAATAAATGCTATTTTCCTGCTTTCTCCTGTTACTCTGCACATTGTTCTTTTTCAAATAACTGCCTAATTCTCTTTTGGCCCGACTGAAACTGCCTACACCATACTCTCAGGCATTGCATTCTAGATCTTAACCATTCACTGATGTCATGTTTTCTTCTTGTTATTTGTAAGTCACACAGATTGAATAACGTGTATTCAGTTCATCTGAAAACTGCTTAGACTACAATTTGCAGTTACAGATAACTATGTATGTAAACTCCTGCTAACATGCTTCTTGCTGAACTGCATAAGGGGGCTGATCATGTGGTTTACATGCTGGCCATTGCCTTAACGGTAGCACAGCTCTTAAAGCACTAACACCGCAGCCAGTTTTCTCTCCACCCCAAAATAAAATTATATACAGTAAGAGTGAAAATCCAAATCGATTAGGATGGTTGCAAAATCATTTAACACAAATAGAAATTGAAAATTTTAAGAGTCTGAATAACATGTGGATGCATTGACAATCTTTCTAGATCTTGTGATGGTGGAATCTCCTTGAGATTAAGATTTCATGCTTGGATGTTGTTGACTAGTAGATGCGTTGGAGTCTTGTTTGCTGTTAGCCCTTTAATTGTTATTTTGATGGTCTTCCACATCTTCATTACTCAAATTTATTTTTGTATGTGTTTTGAGCACAGTTAATATATCTTACAGTTTCCTCAGATAGTAGGAACTGCCGATGCTGGAGTCTGAGATAACAAGGTGTAGAACTGGACAAGTTGGAACGAAGGGTCTGTTTCTATGCTGTACAATTCTATGACTGTGAGTGCTTTTGACAGTGCAAACTATTCATTCGGTTGAAACTGGGATATTTGGTGAGGTTGTCACTTGGGAGTGAACCTAGCCTATTTTTTGACTAATTGCCCAATTGTGTCGACTTTTTTGGAGAGATTGTTGCAGCGAAGGTGCCTAGTGAGATTTCTCACTTTTTCTTAACAAGTGTGCCTCTGCCATAGCATCTCTCATGTCCAGTTCTAGCCCCATTTTATCATGTGTTGTTTCCAGAATAAATTGTCAGTCAGTGGATATCTACCAAATGACGGGCATCCCTTACATCTATACCATCTTTAAAAGTCTGCTGTGCACCTGGATAAGCACTGACATTCCAAATCTGACCTGCTTGGTCAAGGATATTTTCTGATGATATCTGGGAAGGAGAAGATGGCACTGCAATTCTCTGACAGAGATCTGGAGGTCCTTGTTGACAGGTGGTGTGAAGGACAGATCTCCTCTTCCTGGAGAACGAGCAGGGGAGTCCATGCCACCAAACACTTGTAGCCGACACTGAGATTGCCACCCAGGTCTCGATGATCTGGAGAAATTATTGACAATTCTGTAAAGAAGGTCAGTTACTCTGTGCCAGGTATAGTAGGAACTGCAGATGC
This sequence comes from Rhincodon typus, assembly GCF_021869965.1. Classification (NCBI taxonomy): domain Eukaryota; kingdom Metazoa; phylum Chordata; class Chondrichthyes; order Orectolobiformes; family Rhincodontidae; genus Rhincodon; species Rhincodon typus. Next base: position 7,499 of record NW_025975863.1, read on the forward strand.
TGGAGAATCCGAGACAACAAGGTGCAGGGCTGGATGAACACAGCAGGCCAAGCAGCATCATAGGAGCAGAGAGGCTGACGTTTCGGGCCTAGACCCTTCATCAGAAAAGGGGGAGGGGAAGGGGGTTTTGAAATAAATAGGGAGACAGTGGGAGGCGGATAGAAGAGGGATAGAGGAGAGGATAGGTGGAGAGGAAACAAACAGGTCGAAGAGGCGGGGATGGAGCC
>NW_025975864.1:0-7725 GCF_021869965.1 Rhincodon typus
ACCAACCTCATCCCGCCCCCTTGACCTGTCCGTCCTCCCTGGACTGACCTATCCCCTTCCTAACTCCCTACCTACACTCACCTTTCCTGGCCCCATCCCCGCCTCTTCGACCTGTTTGTTTCCTCTCCACCTATCCTCTCCTCTATCCCTCTTCTATCCGCCTCCCACTCTCTCCCTATTTATTTCAAAAACCCCCTTCCCCTCCCCCTTTTCTGATGAAGGGTCTAGGCCCGAAACGTCAGCCTCTCTGCTCCTATGATGCTGCTTGGCCTGCTGTGTTCATCCAGCCCTGCACCTTGTTGTCTCTAATTTAATTTACTCCCTTTACATGCAGATTAAAGTCGCGCATAATTACGGATGTTCCTTTATTGCATGCACTTCTAATTTCCTGTTTAATGCCATTCCCAAAATCACCCCTATAGTTAGGATGTCCACAAACAATCCCTACTAATGCTTTTTGTCCCTTGGTATTTCTCAGCTCTACCCATACAGAGTCTACATTGTTAGAACTAATATCCTTCATCATGTCCTCTTTAATCAGCAATGTGACTCCACCGCCTTTTCACTTCTACCTGTCTTTCCTAAATACTGAATACCCCTGGAATTCCTGATTATCCTGTAGCTGGCTGTACCTGTTCTCATCTATTTGCAAAATTAACTCATCCATTTTATTGCAAATGCTCCAGGCATTAAGGCACACAGCATTAAGGTCTTTCTTTTTTCTTTAATGGGACATTACTTGCCCCATTACCTTTCATGATGGCCCTGCTTGATCCCGGCCCTTGATTTCTCTGCCTATCACTTTTCTTATTCTCTTTTCAATCTTTTGTTCTTGTCTTTGATTCTCCTTCTGACTCTTTGCTTAGGTTCCCTCACTTGCCATTTTAGTGTAAAGCCTCTCCAAACACATTCCCCCCAGGACATCAGTCCTGGCTCTGCATAGGTGTAACTCATCCAGTTTGTACTGGTCCCACCTTCCCCAGAACCAATGCCCCAGGAATCTGAAACCCTCCCCTTGCAGCATCCCTTCAGCCATGTATCAATCTGATATATCCTGTTATTTCTGCTCTGAAAAACCTCAGGACACCAGTACTAAACTGAGATCACTACCTTGGAAGTCCCTTCCAGCTACCAACCGGATTCAATCCTCCCCATCGACCAACCAGGTTGCACTTACTACCAGTGTCCACCTATCACCACCATTCCGCTACCTCCCCCCCCACGCTTCTCTTTATCTGTAGTACCCCCTATTCCCACAACCAGTCCCGAAGAAGAGTAATGCCCAAGATGTTGACTTCTCCTTTCCTCCAGATGCTGCTTGGGTTGCTGTGTTATTCCAGCCTCCTGTTTGTCTACCTTGGATTCCAGCATCTGCAGTTTTTTTTGTCTCTAACCTTGGAGATCCTACTTTGCAATTTACTTGCTAACTCTGTATATTTGGTTTTATGATTTCATTCCTTTTTTCACCTATGTCGTTGGTTCCGATGTGCACCATGGCCACTGACTGTTCCTCCTCCCACTCTAGAATGCCCTGTAGACACTCTGAGACTCTACTGACGACCATGAAATTATTGTCAATTGTTCGAAAAACCCATCTGGTTGACAAGTGTTCTTCAGGGAAGGAAATCTGCCATCCTCACCTGGTCTGGCCTACATGCGACTCCAGATGCACACCAATGTGTTTGACGCTCAATTGCCCTCTGAAATGGCCTAGCAAGCCACTCAGTTGTACCAATCACGATAAAGTCTCAAAGAAATGAAACCGGACAGATCGCCTGCATTGACCTAGGCACCAGAAAAAACAACGGCAGAAACAGCCTTATCGACCCTGCAATTTCCTCCTTAATAAGATCTAGGGCTAGTGCAAAAATTGGGAGAGCTGTCTCACAGACTAGTTCAGCAACAGCCTGACATAGTCATACTCACAGAATCATACCTTACAGACAAAGTCCCAGAAACTGCCATCACCATCCCTGGATATGTCCTGTCTCACCGGCAGGACAGACCCAGCAGAGGTGGCAGGACAGAGGGATACAGTCGGGAGGGAGTTGCTCTAGGAGTCCTCAACATTGACTCCAGAACCATGAAGTCTCATGGCTTCAGCTTAAACATGGACAAGGAAATCTCCTGTTGATTACCACGTACCATCCTCCTTCAGCTGATGAGTCAGTACTCCTCCGTGTTGAACAACACTCAGAGGGAGCACTGAGGATGGCAAGGGTACTAAATGTACTCTGGGTGGGGATTTCAATGTTCACCACCAACAGCGGTTCAGCAGCAGCACTGCTGATCGAGCCGGCTGGGTCCTAAAGGACAGAGCTCCTAGACTGGGTCTGCGGCAGGTGATGAGGGAACCAACAAGAGGGAAAAACACACTTGACCTCATCCTTACCAGTCTGCCAGCTGGAGATGCATCTGCCTATGACAGTATCGGTAAGAGTGACCACCGCACAGTCCTTGCAGAGATGAAGTCCTGCCTTCACATTGAGAATAACTTCCACCATGTTGTGTGGCACTATCACCATGCTAAATGGAACAGACTACTTTGCACAGATCTAGCAACTCAAGACTGGGCATCCATGAGGTGCTGTGGGCCATCAACAGCAGCAGAATTGTACTCCAGCACAATCTGTAACCTCATGACTGGGTATATCCCCCACTCAACCATTACCATCAAGCCAGGGGATCAACCCTGGTTCAATGGAGAGTGCAGGAGAGCATGCCAGGAGCAGCACCAGGCATACCTGAAGATGAGGAGTCAACCTGGTGAAGCTACCAAACAGGGCTACTTGCAGGCCAAACAGTGAAAGCAGCAAGTGATCGACAGAGCTAGAGATTGACACAACCAACGGATCAGATCTGCAGTCCTGCCACATCCAGTCATAAATGGTGGTGGATGATTAAACAACTCACTGGAGGAGGACGCTCCACAAATATCCCCATCCTCAATGATGGAAGAGCCCAGCACATCAGTGCAAAAGACAAGGCTGAAGCATTTGCAGCAATCTTCAGCCAGCAGTGCTGAGTGGATGATCCATCTCGGCCTCCTGCAGTGGTCCCCAGCATTACAGATACCAGTTTTCAGCCAATTCGATTCACTCCACGTGATATCAAGTAACAGCTGGAGACACTGGTTACAGCAAAGGCTACGGGCCCTGACAACATTCCGGCAATAGTACTGAAGACTTGTGCTCCAGAACTTGCCTCTCCCCTAGCCAAGCTGTTCCAGTGCAGTTACAACACTGGTATCTACCTGGCAATGTGGAAAATTGCCCAAGTATGTCTTGTACACAAAACGCAGGACAAATCCAACCCGGCCAATTACCGCCCCTTCAGACTCCTCTCGATCATCAGTAAAGTAATGGAAGGTGTCATCAACAGTGTCATCAAGCAGCACCTGCTCAGTGATGCCCAGTTTGGGTTCCACCAGGGCCACTCAGCTCCTGACCTCAATACAGCCTTGGTTCAAACATAGACAAAAGAGCTGAATTCCAGAGGTGAGGTGAGAGTGATAGCCCTTGACATCAAGGCTGTTTTCGACTGAGTGCGGTATCGAGGAACTCTAGCAAAACTGGAATCAGTGGGTATCAGAGAGCAAACTCTCCAGTGGTTGGAGTCATACCTGACACATAGGAAGATAGTCGTCGTTGTTGGAGGTCAATCATCTCAGCTCCAGGAAATCTCTGCAGGAGGTCCTCAGGGTAGTGTCCTAGGCCGAATCACCTTCAGCTGCTTCATCAATGGCCTTCCCGCCATCATAAGTTCAGAAGTGGGATGTTCGCCGATGGTTGCACAATGTTCAGCACCATTCGTGACTCCTCAGATACTGAAGCAGTCCATGTTCACATGCAACAAGATCTGGACAATATCAGGCTTGGGCTGACAAGCGGCAAATAACATTCGTGCCACACAAATGCCAGGCTATGACCATCATCAATAAGAGACAATCTAACCACCGCCCCTTGACAACAAACAGTGTTACCATCACTGAATCCCCCACTATCAACATCGTGGGGATTATCATTGACCAGAAACTCAACTGTACTCACTACATAAACACAATGGCTGCAAGAGCAGGCCAGAAGCTGGGAATACTGTGGCAAGTAACTCACCTCCTGACTCCACAAAGCCTGTCCACCATCTACAAGGCACGAGTCAGGAGTGTGATGGAATACTCCTGACTTGCGTGGATGGGTGCACCCCCAACAACACTCAAGAAGTTTGACACCATCCAGGACAAAGCAGCCCACTTGATTGGCACTACATCCACAAGCATTCACTCCCTTCCCCACCAATGCTCAGTAGCAGCAGTGTGTACTATCTACAAGATGCACTGCAGAAATTCACCAAAGATCTTCAGACAGCACCTTGCAAACCTATGACCACTTCTATCTAGAATGACAAGGGCAGCAGATATATGGGAACACCACTACCTTCAAGTTCTCACCCTGACCACCTTGACTTGGAAATATATCACCGTTCCTTCACTGTCGCTGGGTCAAAATCCTGGAACTTCCTCCCACAATGACACTGTGTGCCAACCCACGGCATTGTGGGTCAACGCATAGCAGGGGGACTACAGCGTTTCAAGAAGGCAGCTCAGAAGGGCAACTGGGGATGGGAAATAAATGCTGGCCAACCAGTGAGGCCCACATCCCACAAATAAATAAATAAAAAGACATTCTAGGACCAGGAAGGCAACATACCATCTTGCGATAACAAGAGCTAATGAACACAGCAGGCCAAGCAGCATCAGAGCAGCAGGAAAGCTGACGTCTGGACCCTTCTTCAGAAATCCTTCTTCAGAAATACTATCCTGCAGTCTTATTTGGTGTACAGAAACACCTGGCTATTTTCCTTACAATTGAATCCCCTATTACGATTGCATTGCTTCACTTTTTACTCTTCCCCCATGTAGCAGAGTCAACATTGGTGCAATGCATTTGCTGCTTTGTCCCGAGAGGCCATTTTCCCTAACAGTATCTAAAGCAGTATACCTGTTTTACAGGGGAATAGCCACAGGAGTTGCCTGCTTGTGCAGCCTTAGCCTGTAGTGTGATCACCTCTCTCTACATACTATCGCCCACCTGTGCACCTGACTAGAGTCCCCCATTACTACCATTCGCCTACACTTTGACCCTCCCTGCTGTACAACAGTGGTGGTCATAGTGCCAATGATCTGGCTGCTGTTACTTTCCCCTGAGAGGCTAGCCCCTCCCCCAATAACAGTATCCAAAACTGTACACCTGTTTGAGAGGGGAATGGCCACAGGGAACTCCCGCACTACCTGCCCATGCTTCCTGGTCGTCCTGGTGGTCACCCAACTCTTCTCTGTCTGTGTAGCCCTTTCCTGGTGGTGTGACCAGCTCGCTAAACATGCTATCCATAACATTCTCAGCCTCATGGTTGTTCCATAGCGAGTACATCTGCAGTTCCAGCTGATCCATGCAGACAATCAAGAGCTGCAGCTGAACACATTTCCTGCATACGTCGTCAGCGTGGTCACTGCAAGTGTCCCTGATTTCTCACATATTGCAGGAGGAACATTCCATGGAGCTGGGTTCTCCTGCCATTTCGAATCTTATCAACTATAGACAACAAACAAGGAACTGATTACACAACCTACTCCATTAGTCACTTCAGGTCTCTCACTCCCATTCTCTAGTCCTAACACACTACAACTACAGAAAGTAAGTTTGTTTATTTCAAAATATGTTTTATTCATAAAAAATCTTTATATACATAATCACTAAAGCATTTCTGTTGTGTACAATAGCATACAGAGAAACAAACAAACATTGGAATTTGACACTATCCAACAAAAAAACAAAGGTATTTTGTACTTGCGCAAGACTATATTTACATATGTATTATATGGGGGTGCATCCAAAAACTGAACAAATCCCCATTTAACTTCAGCAGAAAGACTAAGGTGTTTCCCCACTGAACATTGGTGGCATCTGCCGCAAGCTTTACTGTGTCCCTCAGCACGAAGTCCAAGACCTTGGAATGTGCCAGTCTGCAGCACTTGGTTGAAGTCAACTCCTTGCTCTGGAAAACCAACAAGTTTCAGGCAGACCAAACAGCATCTTTACTGAGTTGATGGTCCTCCAAGCGCAGTTGATGTTTGTCTCAGTGTGCATCCCGGGGTACAGACCGTAGAGCACAGAGTCATACATCTTGGGGCTGTTTGGGATGAACCTCAACAAAAACTACTGCATCTCCTCAAGACTTCCTTTGCAAAGGCACATTCCAGAAGGAGATGTGTGACAGTCTCCACCCCGTTGCAGCTGCTTTGAGGGCAGCATGCAGTGGTGCACAGAGTCCAGGCATACATGAAGGTCTTCAAATATCTTCTCACCACCAGCCAAGTGATGTCTTGGTATTTGTTGGAAAGTTCTGGTGATGAGGCATCCTGCCAAATGACATTGACAGTCTGCTCAGGGAACCATGTGACAGGATCCATCCTCTCTTTTTCCCACAGGGACACTGCGTGCTAACCACTTCCTGATGGACTTATGGTCAAAGGAGTTTTTCTTTGCAAATTTCTCCAAGAAGGACAGGAGATATGGAACGGTCCAACTTCTTGGAGCATTCCACTGCAATGAGGCCAGTCCCATCCTTCACAACACCGGGGACAGGTGGAACCTCAGTATGTAGTGACACTTGGTGTTTGTGTACCAAGTGTCTACGTACAGCTTGATGCAGGCACACAAAGGTGGCTATCAGGGTGAGGGCATGTTGGGTATGTTCTTCCCCTCTTTATTCAGAGCTTTGTACTTGGTGTCCCTGTGGACATGGTCCATCTTTGACATCCAGATGAAAAGGAAGATGGCTCGGGTGACTGCTGCAGCGCAAGTTCTGGGAATGAGCCAGACCTGCTCCACGTACAACAACAGAGAGAGTGCCTCACACGTGATTACCAAGTTTTTACCCACAATGAGGAAGGAGCGGTGCTCCCAAAAGCCCAGTTTCTGCCTCAACTTGGTGATACGCTTCTCCCAAAATCTTGCTCACGCTGTGGCCCCTCCAAACTCTATTTTCAGGACCTTCAGCTTATCTGTCCCAGCAGTGAAGAGAATAAAGGATCCCAAAGAACATAGCCTCGTTCTTGCCTCGATTTACCTTGGATCCCGAGGCCAGTTCAAACTGGTTGCAGATGTGCATGAGTCAGTGCATTGACAGTGAATCTGAGCAGAGACACCATCCATGTACAGGGAGGGTTTGACCTGCAGGCCTCTACTACCTGGAACAGCCACCCCTCTCAGAATCATATCCTTCCTGATGAACTCAGCAAAAGGCTCTATACTACACACAAACAAGGCAGGAAAGAGTGGGCAGCCCTGCCTGACTCCAGATCTGATTGGGAAGCTTTCTGATTCCCACCCATTGATTGAGATTGCACTAATGATGTTGGTGTAGAGCAGTTTGATCCAATTGCAGATACCCTCTCCAAAGTCCATTTTGGAGAGAGCATCCCACAGGTAGGTGTGTGATATCTTGTCAAAGGCCTTCTCCTGGTCCAAGCTGAGGAGGCAGATGTCCCCACCCATCTCCTGCATGATTGTATCCCTGAGGAGCATGAGGATCTCAGAGATCATTCTGCCCGATAAAGCATAGATTGTGTTGAATCATTGCTATCACAGCAGATCTGACTCGGTTGGTGACGACCTTAGACAGGATTTTGTAGTCTGCATTCAGCAGTGAAATTGGTCACCAATTTCT
>NW_025975865.1:0-7725 GCF_021869965.1 Rhincodon typus
CAGAGAAAATACCTAGACCCTTTTCTGAAGAAGGGACTAGGCCCGAAATGTCAGCCTTCCTGCTCCTCTGATGCTGCTTGGCCTGCTGTGTTCATCTAGCTCTACACCTTGTTATCTCCACTTACTGTGCCCAGGCACCTTGACTGAAGGATGTCTCCCTTGATTTGGCTGGAGACCACTCCCCTTAAACTTTGAGACATGATCATTTGCTTAAATCATATCACATGTATTTGGAGCACACACACAGCTGGCACATGGTGCCATACAGCAGCATTTACCACACTGTTGTCTGATGACTGCTGACCAGTTGCCTAGTTTTGTGTCTGCACTAAACAGGGAATCAAGATAGAAATACTACATGCCTTTATGCTCTGGTTGAGGGTCAACATTCCAAAAAGCAATGCAAGGCAGGGCAGTGATCCTGTGAGTATCAAAGTGGGTACAAAGTGAGTAAGTGCTAAGACAAGTGAGTGACCAGCTGTGAGATCCAATCCTAGTTGATATTGGTGCCCGTCCTTCAGCGCAAAGTGTCATTGTAGCAGCATACAATTAAAGGTGCCAGGCCACCTAAAGTGCAGCATTGCAGTGCAGAGCTGTACCGTAACTGGATCTGAGATGTACCCGGACGATGTGGTGATGGTAGCACATGTTAATGACGAGGGGTTGTGTGTGGTTGCTGTCCATAGTTGGCATGTTGGTGCTGGGTGTCCCAAATGGAGGGCTGCAGGATTAAGTGGTCTGCTGGAGTTGCCAGGTAATCACTCTGACTTTCATGTTGGGTGTTGTGACTATCTAGTTTCAATCCAGCAGGTGGGAGAATAGGAGACTGCATATTAATCAGGGGAGATTGAATAATAATGAAATGTTAATGCATGCTAATGCATGCAAATAATCCATCATGGCTCACTAGTGAGAATCCTGATTCTCTGTCAAACAAAAATAAAGTAAAGATCTGCTGACACTGGAGGTCTGAAACAAAAACAGAAATTGCTTGCGAAACTGAACAAGTCGGGCAGCATCTGTGGGAAGAAAGCAGAGTTAATGTTTCGAGTCCAGTGACTCTCTGTTGAACACTGGAAAGTGAACATTTTGAGAATAGGATTTTTTGCTTTTAACGTTCAGAAGCTTTTTGCTGGGCATCTCCCATGATTTTCCTAACTTTCCTCCAATGGCCCACATCTTTCAGGGCTGGGGAGAATCCATCCATTACACTCCGATACAAATCTCATTCCACTCCATTGGCTTAATGTCAACCCGTCAGACTATCTTTCTATTGCTCATTTATGTTTATCTCTTTTTTTCTTTTGGAAACATTTAAGCCTTAAATCCTGTCCATGGTTCTACATTCTGACCAATCCCTGAGTAACTAAACTTCCCTGGTTTCCCTTTCCAGTATTCCAAAGACAAACCTTTTCAAAGAAGCTTGTAAAAGGTGCAGGGAAACCATATGGGCTTAGGAAAGAGCAAAAATCTGCCTCACTGAGAAAAAGACATCGATTTTAGTGAAGAATCCATTGTAGGGTGAGGAGAGAAGTTAGATATCCTGAAGAAAAGGGCAAAAATGGAAAATTACACAAAGACCAGCAAGAGAAGATGAGGGGAAAAAAAAGAGTTTGACTTCTCAAAACAAGTACTGCTACCAATTTATAATTTATAAATATATATATATATTTGTATTTTAAAAAAATAATTTAGTAATCTATACCGGGCCAACAGTTTTAGGAAAAGAGTCATAATTTATTTCATACAGAAAAGGGAAAATTTTAAGAACTTTGGAGAAAAAAAGTCTGGCAGCAGAAGAAATGTAAGATCCAAAAGGATTAGAACTCATTAATTGAACGATGATTTCAACAGGAAAAATTGCAAAGGTTGCAGTCAGGGAACTTTATTTAAAATTTTTTGCAGAAAAAAGTGTGTTGTGTTTTAAACTGTGAAATTCAGAGAGGCATCCATCTAGCCTAAGCGAAACAGGAATTAGTGCGGAAGGCAATAAAATCATGAACAAAAAATGCAGGAAACCAGCATTCTGGTTGCTTAAAACCAGGAATACTCAGTATAGCACAGACAGACAGTTTGAATTTAAAAGCTTGAAAGCAGTAAACAGTACAGAACAGCATTTAACAGATTTTAAAACTTTCTTGAAGAATTTAATACAAAATTACTGCAAGGTGGAGGTTTAAAAGACTGGCAGACAAAAAAAAATTGAAACATTACTGTAGTACAAAGTTTAACAAATGTTACAGTATTAGAATTTAAAATAGCATTGAAAAAGGCGAGAATATATGTTTTAAGGAACAGCAAATTAAAAATAATATTAAACTGCCTTAGAGTTAAAACAGCTTTTACAGTATAAGAATTAATAAGTATTTTGAGAACAAATGGAAGGGAAAATAATATTTCCATAAATATTCAAGCTCAGAGATGGAATGTACAGTACACAAGTTTAGAGATTTTGGAGAAGACAGTTTTGAATTGCTTCAAAATTGCTTGCTAAATCTGAGGCTGAACAAGTTGTACGTGACTTAATTCAATGGGTTATATTGTGGATGGTGCTATTAATCACTAGAACATTACAGAATGTATAGATACCTTTGACAATGTCCTAAAAGCTTCTGATAATTATTTCAACTTAACAACAAATACAATATTTGACTGAGCAAGATTGAAGAGAAAAGTTCAGATTCTTGGGGAATTCGGAGATAATTTCATTAGTGTTCTCTGTGAATTAATAGAAAACTGTGTTTATGAAATGTTGAAGCCTGAATTAATAAGAGACAGATTTGTTGTTAGAATTAGAGTCATAGAGTTGTACAGCACGGAAACAGACCTTACAGTCTAGCTCGTACATGTCGACCAGTTATCCTAAATTAATCTAGTCTCATTTGCCAGCATTTGGCCCATATCCCTCTAAACTCTTTCTATTCATATACCCATCCAGATGCCTTTTAAATGTTGTAATTGCACCAGCCTCTGCCACTTCCTCTGGCAGCTCGATCCATATGTGCAGCACCCTCTGAGTGAAAAAGTTGCCCCTACGTGCCTTTTAAATCTTTCCTTCTCACCTTAAAACTATGGCCTCCAGTATTGGACTCTAACATCCTGGGGGAAAGACCTTCGTTATTCACCCTATCCATGCCCCTCATGATTTTGTAAACTTCTATAAGGTCATTCCCTCGGTCTCCAGCACTCCTGGGAAAATAGCCCCTGCCTATTCAGCCTCTTCCTAGACATCAAACCTTCCAACCCTGGCAACATCCTTGCAAATCCTTTCAGAACCCTTTCAAGTTTTACAACATCCTTCCTATAGCAGGGAGACCAGAACTGAATGCAGTATTCCGAAAGTGGCCTAACCAATGTCCTATACAGTCGCAACATGACCTCCCAACTCCTATACTCAATATACTGACCAATAAAGGCAAGCATACCAAACACCTTCTTCATTATCCTATCTACTTGCAACTCCACTTTCAACTGCACTCCAAGGTATATTTGTTCAGCAACACTCCCCAGGTCCTTACCATGAAGTGTAAAAGTCCTGCCCTGATTTGTCTTTCCAAATTGCATTACCTCACATTTATCTAAATTAAACTCCATCGACACTTCTCAGTCCATTAACCCAACTGATCAAGATCCTATGATACCCTGAGGTAAGCTTCTTCACTGTCCATTACACCTCCAATTTTGGTTTCATCTGCAAACTTACTAACCATGCCTCCTATGTTCACATCCAAATCATTTATATAAATGATAAAAAAACAATGGACCCAACACTTATCCTTGTGGCTCACCAGTGGTCACAGGCCTCCAGTCTGAGAAGCAACCCTCCATCATCACCCTCTGGCCTCTAACTTTGGGTCAGTTCTGTACCCAAATGGCTAGTTCTCCTGGTATTTCATGTGATCCAACCTTGCTAACCAGTCTACCATGAGAACCTTGTTGGAATTCTTGATGAAACTTTGTCAGACTCTTTACAGTTCAAGGAGGTGATTACTTTGAAGAAAGGCCAGAACCGGGAGTCACTGTTTAACGATATAGGGTAGGCCAATTAGGACTGAGATGAGGAGAAATTACTTCACCCAGAAAGTGAAGAGCATGTGGAATTCTCCGCCACAGAAAATGGTTGAGGCCAAACTCTGAATATTTTTGAGGGGGAGTTACATATGGTTCTTAAGGATAAAGGGATCAAAGGGTATGGGTAGAAAGTGGAAACATGGTATTGCGTTGGATGATTATGTTGAGTAGCGGACCAGGCTCAAAGGGCCTAAAGACCTCTTTCTGCTCCTATTTACGATGTTTCTCTGAGACATATAGAGGGCTTACAGCTGGAATAGCTGAAAGTATGGCTTCCAAAAGTGGACCAATTAGAATTCGGGACACTGAAGATCCTAGCATTGGTGAAGCACAGAAGTCATCACAGAGGGTTGTAGTGCCTGGAGGAGTTGACAGGGAGAGGGGGAGGGGGAGTGCAAGGCCATGGAGAATTTTTTAATCTCTGCAGATATATTAGGAGGAGCTGTTAAATAGAGATTAGTAATTTCACATATTACACAGAATTACACAGAAATAACAGCATAGCAAGCTGGCCTGGCTGATAAATACGCATGCTTATATTCCGCATGAGATTCCTTTCACACTACCTTCCCTTATCCGACCAGAGGCAAACCCTCCAAGGCTGGTGACATCCAATTGCAAGACAGCATTGATTTGATTTGATTTCGATTTTTAAATTTTTTTATATTGTACTGTGTACAATAGTACAATAGTGTGTACTGAAATACAGTGAAAAGCTTTGTTTATGAGTGCTACGGGTGGATCACAGCAAGCAAAGGATGTACAGATCAAAAAGACGTACAGGCGTATAGATTACATTGCAGGTTACATTATTTGAGGCGAGAGTCCATTCTACAGTCTGATAACAGTCGGAAAGAAGCTGTTCCTGAACCTGCTGGTGCATGTGTCCAGGTTTCTGTATCTTCTGCCTGACAGAAGAGGTTGTAGGAGATCATTACCAGGGTGTGATGGGTCTTTGATGATGTTTGCTGCCATAGAGTCCATGAATGGGAGGGTGGCTTCCGTGATGGTCTGAGCTGTGCACACCACCTTCTGTAATTTCTTATGGTCCTGGGCAGAGCAGTTGCTATACCAGGCTGTAATGCACCCAGACAGTATGCTTTCAATGATGAATCTATAGAAGTTGGTGAGGGACCTTATGGACATGCCAAATTTCTTGAGCTGTCTGAGGAAGAAGAGACATTGTTGTGTCTTCTTGACTGTCACATTTACATGGGAAGTCCAGGACAGGTTGCCGGTTATCGTCACTCCGTGGAACTTGATGCTCTTCATTTTCTCAATCTCAGTGCCATTGACGTAGAGGGGATGTGTTCTCCTCCATTCTTTCGGCAGTCGATGATCAGTTCTTTGACAGAGAGCTTGGAATATAAAGTGTTTCAATGTAACTGTTTCTGTGAAATGGTATATGTAATGGAAAAATAATGGACTGAAATAGAGTATTTGGCAGGAACTGACAAGAAAATCTCCCAAGGCCACACTGAAAACTATAGAAAGAATTCAATTGATCTCCTTGAGTGAGTTTTCAGATGAAGGGATAGCTGCACTGATCAAGATTTTGTCTTAAGGTGACAGGTTGAACCAAGGCTCTAACAGATCAATGTAAAACAATCCTACAGTAGTATTTTGAAGAAAATTATGGAATTTACCCCATTGTTCTGGCTAATAATGATCATTCAATCAGTGTCACAAAAAAAAAAGTCTCTGGTCATTGTCATTGCTGTTTGTGTTAACTTGATTGCCCTGTTTCCAATATCAGAACAGGAATTACACTTCAAAGTATTATATTGCATGAGGAGCATTTTGGGAGGTCCAGTGATTGTGAAGGGTGCTATATGAATACAGTCATTCCTTTGTTTATCGGTATGGAATGACTACTGCTTCCTCATGAAAAGGAAAAGGATAGTGTTTCTGACAGTACATAATTATATCACAATGCATTTTCATGCAGTAAAGGTCATAATGTGCTAATTATTGCTTTTAGAATTGAAACTCTTCATGGTGCATCTGCTGACGTGATTGACAACCACAAAGAAAATAAAACCACAATCATGTCTGTGAACTACCACAGAATAAGACTCCTCTCTACAGTGCATTTAATAATATGTGCACATTTACAGGGAGAAAATGTCTATTATTATTGAAAAATGTTTGGTTACGTGACAGAATGGAAAACGGCAGATTCCTTAAGGATGATACTTAAAAGGGAATATTGCAGTCTGAGAAATTTTCTGATTTTAAGTTAAAGTTTTTATGTCAAGTGAGATTTGTGGTGCCCAGTCTTCCAGGGCTTGGAATGACTATTCTCATACAATCATCTGTTTGTCACCCATTAATTATACAACCAGGGTCCTCAGTGCCCTTCTTAGGGAATCACACAGCAGGAGAGGCAAAGCTGTTAACCACTGTCAGGTCATTTTAGCCTATGGTGCCGTATTTAAAGCCCAGCTCCGCATCACTTCAGATTCTGCTAGTTAAGGACATCACCTCACACTGTAGAACTTCAGTATTATTACGAAACACATAGCAAAGCTGGTGGATGGGGTGGTGGAAACCAGGGCTTTCATTTTCCATCTGATTCCCAAAGCAGTCCACATTCCCAGAGTAAGCCAGCTCAGAAACAAATGACAATCTGGGTCAAGGCTATGTCCCAGATGAAGTGGGATGTCTGGGAACAATTTCAATGATCTTCTGCACTCCACACGTTAAGTGCTGCCATCTTCTCTCTGCTACCTCACATTCATAGGGCCACCACTGACTTTGACACTGCCAACGCATGCCCCTCTCACCAAAGCTCACGAATGATGACTCTCACTATTGCGTATATCATCTCCAGTCAATACCTCTCATCCACCTCATCCCCCAAACTAGGATCCATTCACATTCTCTTGTGCTTCCTGTTCTCCCAATGAAGAGACTTCCACATCTCCCCCTTCCTACATCACCACTAAGTGTTCTTACATCCTTGACTAGCATATTCCATCTTCCTCTTTGTCTTATAGCAGAAACATTTGGCACAAAACCAGGCTGAGAGGTGCAAAACCGGCAGGTGCGGTGAACATCAGTCTCCGCACTCTGAGACAAGGAGGAAATACGTGATCTAGCCAGAGAAGAACATGGCTGTCCATGTGGGAGGATGGTAAGACAACATTGGCCATCCAACCCAGTAAGCTTCATTGTGCTGCTCTGCACACCTCTCCCAACAGTATCAGCGCAACATCGTTCTTAACCTGGACAAACTTTTCATACTTTTAGGCAACTAATTGCATCTTATCTCTTATTTAGTTACTAGCAGCACCCATCAAAACTCAATCAAGAAGGAGAGAGCATCAAAGATCCTCAACTCCATTTTTATCTCTGAGGAAGAAGCCAGTGATCCCACAGAGAATCCACCAGCAAGATTTCCAGCTGCACCGACCCCCAGCTCATAGGCTTCCAGCTGCACCTTCCCCCAGCTCATAGACTTCCAGATGCACTGTCCCCCAGTTCATAGACTTCCAGCTGCACCAACCCCCTGCTCATAGACTTCCAACAGCACCATCCCCCGGCTCATAGACTTCCAACAGCACCATCCCCCGGCTCATAGACTTCCAACAGCACCATCCCCCGGCTCATAGACTTCCAACAGCACCATCCCCCGGCTCATAGACTTCCAAC
>NW_025975866.1:0-7725 GCF_021869965.1 Rhincodon typus
GGCCTAGAACCTTCATCTGATGAAGGGTCTAGGCCCGAAACGTCAGCCTCTCTGCTCCTATGATGCTGCTTGGCCTGCTGTGTTCATCCAGCCCTGCACCTTGTTTCATTTTACTGGATATAGTGAGAATTGTGCATGGCTCTACTATTAAAGACCAACAGAATTTGGCATTGATAGAGGACCTCCGTGTTCTCTGATAATTAAAGAGTAAGCACAGCTGTGTTTAGAACCCCTGAAAAACGCCATGCACAACAGTGTGCTTGAGCTTAAAGTTAGACTTTCTCAAGAAGAGAAGCCTGCAAATTTAAAGAGATAAAGGCGTGAATTAACCCAAAGAAATTAAGGAATTGTAAACTAAAATAGAAACCTACAATATTTTGAAATTATTTTACATGACGTGAGTGTTGTTGGCTAGGCAAGGTTTTATTGCCCATCCCTAATTACCCTGAAAAGGTGGTGATGAGCTTCCTTTTGGAACAGGTGCTGTCTGTCTAGAATAGGCACAACTTTCATGGTATTAGGAAGAGTCTTCCAGGATTTGACCCAGCAAAAGTGAAGAAACACCAGTGTAGTACCAAATTAGGATGATGTGCAGCTTGGACGGAAAACTGCAGGTGGTGGTGTTCCCATGCATCTGGTCTTATTCTTCCTAGGTCATTGACTTGAAAGGTGCTGCGGAACGTAGCTTGACAAGTTCCTGCAGAACATCTCGTTGATGGGACACACTGTGGCCATTGTGCATGATGGTGCAGCAATTGAATGTTTAAAGTTGTAGATAATGCCAGTCAGATTACCTGCTTTGTGCTGGCTGGTGCCCAACTTTTCAGATAATGTTTTAAACACAGCATGGTGGCTCACTGTTTACACTGCTGTCTCTCAGCTCCAAGGACTTCAATTCCGGCCTCAGCCGACTGTCTGTGTGGAACATAGAACAGTACAGCACAGTACAGGCCCTTCGGCCCACGATGTTGTGCCAACCTATTGTCCTACTAAGATCAATCTACCCTGCATACCCTACATTTTACTATCCTTTATGTACCTATCCAAGAGTCGCTTAAAAGTCTCAAGTATCTGACTCCACTACCACTGCCGACAATGCATTCCACACACCCACCACTCTGTGTGAAGAACCTACTTCTGACAACTCCCCTATACCTTCCTCCAATCACCTTCAAATTATGTCCCCTCATGATAGTCATTTTCACCCTGGGAAAAAGTCTCTGACTATCCACTCTATCTATGCCTCTCATCATCTTGTCCACCTCTATCAAGTCACCTCTCATCCTTCTTCGTTCCAATGAAAAAAGCCCTAGCTCCCTCCACCTTTCCTCATAAGACGTGCCCTCCAGTCCAGGCAGCATCCTGGTAAATCTCCTCTGCACCCTCTCTAAAGCTTCCACATCTTTCCTATAATGAGGTGATGAGAACTGAACACAATATTCCAAGTGTGGTCTAACCAGAGTTTTATAGAGCTGCAGCACAACCTCGTGGCTCTTAAACTCAATTCCCCTGCCAATGAAAGCCAACACACCATACACCGCCTTTACAACCCTATCAACTTGGGTAGCAACTTTGAGGGATCTATGGACGTGAACGTGGACCCCAAGATCCCTCAGTTCCTCCACACTGCCAAGAATCCTGCCATTAACCCTGTATTCTGCATTCGAATCGACCTTCCAACATGAATCACTTTACACTTTTCTGGGTTGAATTCCATCTGCCATTTCTTTGCCCAGCTCTGCATCCTGTCAATTTTCCGTTGCAACCTACAACAGCCCTCCACGCTGTCCACAACTCCACCAACCTTCATGTCATCAGCACACTTAGTAACCCACCCTTCCACTTCCTCATCCAGGTCATTTATAAAGATCACAAAGAGTAGAGATCCCAGAACAGATCCCTGCGGAACACCACTGGTCACCGAACTCCAGGCTGAGTACTTTCCATCTACTACCACCCTCTGTTTACTATTGGGCAGCCAGTTTTGTATCCAGACAGCCAAATTTCCCTGAATCCCATGTCTCCTTACTTTCTGAACGAGCCTACCATGTGGAACCTTATCAAATGCCTTGCTAAAATTCATATACACCACATCCACTGCTCTACCTTCATCAATGTGTTTTGTCACATCCTCAAAGAATTCAATAAGGCTTGCGAGGCATGACCTGCCCCCCCCTCAAAGCCATGCTGACTATTTCTAATCAAACTGAGTATTTATGATTATTTGGAAAAACAATCTCTCAGAATCCTCTCCAATAATTTGCCCACCACAGAAGTAAGACTGGAGTTTGTACGTTGTCCCTGTATCTGCATGCGTTTCCTCTGGGTGCACCACTTTCTTCCCACAGTCCAAAGATGTGCAGACTCGGCAGATTGGGCATGGGAAATGCAGGGTTACAGAGGTAGTGTAGGGATTTGGGTTCAGGGTGGGATGCTCTTCAGTGCAAACTCGATGGATCAAATAGCCTGCTTCCACACTGTAGGAATTCTATGAACCTTCTATGAAAGATAAAGGAAATGTTTTAAAGCCAAATTCAAAGATTCACTGATTTATCAACATACAACAGAAAGGTGACTTGATTTGTGTGTGTCATCGCCATGAGCTTCTGACCAATTATATATGCAAATTATAGGGCTCTTTTCATACAGTGCTATTGTCCCTGCCTCTGAACCTGAAGGGTTCAAGTCCCACATTCTCCAGAAGTGTGCCGTAACACATCTGAACAGGTTAACTAAAAATATGAAGTAGTAAATTATGAGGCAAGGTGCTTGGACTTGGGTAAACTTGCAATTCTTTTTAGTAGGGATGTGGATTATTCTCTAAATGGCGATACATTGGACAAGGTGCAATGAGACCATGGTACATCAAGGAAAGCATCCAGCATCAGTAGCCAGTGAGGAAAGCAAATAGTATGTTGGACTTCAAGTTGGAACAGGTGTACGGGGCTGAAATGTCTTGCTGTAATTGTGCAGGGCCTTGGTTGAGACTGCACCAAGTGTTGTGTGCAGTTTTGGACTCCTTTATCTGAAGAAGAGTGTTCTCGCTACAACGGGAGTGCGACGAAGATTTAGCAGACTGATTCCTGGTTTGACAGGACAGATATATGAAGAGAGAATTGTATGCATTGAAATTTAGAAGAATTAAGGGGGATCTCATGGAAACCTATGGAAGTCTAACAGGACAAGACAGGGCAAATGCAGGAAGAATATTTCCGATGACTAGTGAGTCCAGGGTGAGAACACAGTGTAAGGATACATTAGGAGTAGGCTGTTTAGAACTAGGGTGAGGAGAAATGTCTTTACCCCGAGAGTGGTGAGTCTATGGAATTTTCTGCCAATTAAAGCGGGTGAGGGCAAAACAAGTAGATACTGTTTTCAGAGCTTAAGGAGGAACAGGATACTGAGTTGGCTGATCAACCATGATCATATTGAATGTCGGATAGTGCTTGAAGGGTTGAATGGCCTTGTCCTGTTCCCATTTTGTATCTTTCAATTCAAAAGACTTCTGTAAATTTAGGAAACATAACGTAGGAGAAATGTTTGAAGTGATCAGAACGTAACTTCTTCAAGAGGATTGATAGATACATGTGGGCCAGAATCTTCCAATCTCCAACCATCCAGAAATTGAACCTAACCTGAAAAATGCATGTTAGGCCCCCATGAGTCCTGATGCCTCCCAATAGAAAATTATTCAATATCTAGAACTCTCCAAAAAAAATTTCCGATTTTGATTTAGAAGTGGTGCCTTTGGAGTGTTCTAATTTAGCATAATAGTTACCCACGCAGAGGATAAAGACGGCTTGCACCATTTTCAGGCCGTATATGAAGCTGAAATAACAATCCAGCACCTCTCCCTTTCAATTAACATTGATACTCAACCACCCAGTGACCATTGTTCAGAGAAACATTGGTAGATACTTTCTAATCAATCTGTTCAGAGATGTTATTACACACCTCGAGCAGGTGATATTTGAATCTTCGTCTCCTGGCATAGAGTTATGGACACTACCACTGTGCACGAGGGCCAAGAAATATCTATACGCTGGAAACAAAGCAGTCAAGAACAATAGAACTAATACCTGAGCCGCAAAACTGTGTCTTCCGAAACAGAACATATTCCACCAGAGAAAGGAGGGCTTAAGGAGCATTTGTATGATAACCATGATGAAATAATAATGGTCACAGCATTTACAGAGGCGCCATTTGGCCTATTAAGTTCACGTCTGTTCTCTGAAGCAGCATTTTAACTAGACCAACTCCCTGACCCTTTCCCTGTCACCTTGCAAATTTTTCCTTCAGGTTCTCCTCTAATTCACGTTAATCCGCCTCTTTCAAACACTGCGTTCCAGAACCAATCCACTCACTGCACCAAAAAATTGCTCTTGTTACTTCTGGATCTTTGATATTGGAGTAGGGTGGATGCTGTTGGCAATCTACAGGCGACTCCTTTTGATATTTGATACTTCAGTATGAGTGACAGAGTATTTAATCTTTTTTTAATCCTGGGACCAGTTTGTGAACCTCTGTGGTCCTGTACGTTGGTTATTTTCAACCTCTACCAATTACAGCAATTTCCATCTATTTTCCCCATAATCTTGTGCTTTTTGAATACCTCAATAAAATCACCCCTCAACCCTCTTTTGTCTAAGGAGGAGCAGTCCCAACTCTTTAATCTGTCCATCTAACTGAAGTTCCTCATCCCTGGTACCTGTTCTCATTCAGCTGTTCTGCACTCTGTCTAAAGCCCAGACATCCATATTAACATGTACTGCTCACAATTGGACGCACAACTCCAGTTGTGGCCAAACTAATATTTTGTAAATGTCATAAAATTCTTGCCCTTAAGTATTCATAGGTCTTCCTGGTCAGTTTCTCAGTCAAAGTGGTGAGATATAAATCTAGGGATTTGAGCCAGAGTTTATTAGATAAAGCAACATATTGAAGCACAATTTACAAAAGGTGAAGAGGTGGTTTAATTAAGGACCAGAATGTTTGTAATGGAGGATTTGCAGAGACAGTAGAATGGGCATTACAGCAAACAAAGAAGCTGCTTTGATATTTGTTATTTGTGAATGAGTGGCAGAGTAGTGATTTACAATAGCCCTGCACATTTGGTTCCTATCTCACCCATTCTTCTCTAAGCTTCTAAATTTTAAAATATTTGCTGCTGATAAAATTTTTATGTTCAATGTCAGTAGAAGCTGTTAGATCTCTAGTAAAATCTAAGTGTTGCCTCTAGCTGGGGCTGCAAAGACTAGCGAATTTCTTGGTATCCAATGCATTTTAGTGAAGGATATAAATTAATACACAAAATTACATTTTGGAGGAAATTGGTTCTTAATTGCGATATTGTAACTCCTTTGCACAATCTGGCTGTTTCCTGTGTGAATTAATAGGTGATTTGTGACAAAACAGTTCAATTGACTTTTGTCAAAATCGGCAGTTTTCAGTGCGAGAACTAGTGACGAGCCAAAGCAAAATATTGGTAGCAGATTTGTTTTATGCATCCCTGTAGCTTCTGCTTTTTTCCCAATGCCTGAAAATTAAGCCCACTCCCTTGTGTTTAAATCGCATTATATCCTCACTTTTCTGTACTATGGTGACATTTTCCAGTTCGGCAATCTTATGAACGTTTTCTCCAATTCCACCTTTTGGAACTCCCACTTTTCTCCACAGTTCTTGTCAATATGGCACGTTTTTTCATTCACCTGGTCTCCATGTTCTGAAGTTGCTTCCTTTGAAAGCCTACTTGGCAACTGTCTGAGGTCGAAGCAAGCCCTTCACAACCATAGTGTTCAATTTGATCCAGAGCTAAGCTTCCAATTCCATATTTTCTCAATCACGTAGACTGCCTTTGCATATCACTCATTCTGCTCCTGTCTCCACCCATGCACTGCTGTAGTAATCCTCATCCCTTTTGCTTTTGACTCCAGACTTGACTCATCCAATATTTTTTCAGCTGACCTTCCATCCTCTGCAAACCGCAACATATCCAAGAATTAGAACATGTCCTCATTTACAGAAAACCTAGCTTTCCCATCCCACTTTAGCTCCCTAACCAACATTAGCTCCAGGTTAAGCAGCATTTTGAATTTAAGGTTCAATCTAATTTAAATTTTAAGTAAAATTCTAATTTTAATTGGCCACTTTCCACACATCACTTTCCAACCATGCATTCTCTACCACCACCTGGGACAAGGGCAGCTGATGCTTGGGAACGCTGCCCCCTGCTAGGTTTCCTTCAGGCCACTCACCATCCTGACTTGGAAATATTCACTGTCACTAGGTCAAAATCCTGGAACTCTCTCTGTAACAGCATTGTGTATGTCCCAACACATCATGGACTGCAGGGGTTCAAGAAGACACCTTCTTCAGGGCAGTTAGGATGGTCAGTAGATGCTGGCCTAGTCAGTTACATCCACACCATGTCAATGAGTAAATCTTAGCCTTGTTTTCAAGTTTGCCCATGCCTCACCCCTTTCTATCTCTAAGCCTCTGTCATTATGTCTCTTTTTCCAATTTTGTCCTCTTGCATATCCCTAATTTTCAAGGCTCCATCATTGGTGGCCAATTTGAAATTCTTTCCCGAAACATCTCTGATTTTTTTGCTGTCAGTCTTAAAATGTACTTGTTTTTCTGGCCATCTGTCCACCTATTTCCACATGTTGATTGATATCTTTTCATAGAATTCCTCCAGTATGGAACACCTTTCAGTCCGTCGAATCTGCACCAAACCTCCGAAGGACATCCCACCCAGACCCACCCCCCTGCCCTATCTCTGTAACCCTACATTTCCCATGGCTAATCTACCTAACCTACACATCCCGGGAGACTACGGGGCAATTTAGCACGGCCAATCCACCTAACCTGCACATCCTTGGATTGAGAGGAGAAACCAGAGCACCCGGAGGAAACCCATGCAGACATGGGAAGAATGTGTAAACTCGAGACAGACAGTTACCCGAGGCTGGAATTGAACCTGGGTCCCTGGTACTGTGAGGCGGCACTGCTAACCACTGAGTCACCGTGCCACCCTCAAGTTAAGTTTTGTTTGTTCATACCTCGTAAGACACCCTGGCACATTTAATTAAGTTAAAGGTGTTATTTAAATGCAAGTGGTTTTATTTTCACTCTATCCATTTCCTCACTTAAAATCTTCCCTTTCACCCAGTTTAAAAAAAAACTTTCTGTCCCTGCAGACCTACCCCTTTAGAGTCAACAAAATTAGTTGTTCTTTGGCACAAAGCTGGTGTTATCGTAGAATGTGCGCATTCCTGTGGAGAGGGGATCCCCGTCAGACTAACTGTAGACATGCATTGAACAATTTTACTTATTTATTGCTGTTTTAACCACATGGTAATAGCTCTTGAAGATAGAGCTCAGTAAAGCTTATTCTTAATTTTTGTTTTCTGATCTATAAAAAGGCTAACTTCCTGGACTTATGCCCAATTTTTTATTGTAATCACTTTGTGGTCCTCTTTCCTTGCGCCTTTATAAAACAGCTTAGGTTATTTTCTACTTCAAGGGTGCTATGTAAATGCAAGGTACTCTTATTAGATAGTGAGACAGTAGAGGAGAGGACTTAAGAATGAGTCAAATAGAAAAACATCTCATATTTTTGAAAGAGATAACAAGGTGTAGAGCTGGATGAACACAGCAGGCCAAGCAGCATCAGAGGAGCAGGAAGGCTGACGTTTCGGGTCTAGACCCTTCATCAGAAAAGGG
>NW_025975867.1:0-7725 GCF_021869965.1 Rhincodon typus
TCCGATGAATGAAAGCATGCCGTATGCCTTCTTGACCACTCTATCCACCTGCGTTGCCACCTTCAGGGTACAATGGACCTGAACACCCAGATCTCTCTGTGCATCAATTTTCCCCAGGGCTTTTCCATTTACCACATAGTTCGCTCTTGAATTGGATCTTCCAAAATGCATCACCTCGCATTTGCCTGGATTGAACTCCATCTGCCATTTTCCACCCAACTCTCCATGTGTCTGTGTGGGTTTCCTCCCATGGTCCCAAAGATGTGCAGGCTAGGTAGATTGACCATGCTAAATTGCCCACAGTGTTTGTGGATGTGTAGATTAGGTGGGTTATAGGGGGATGGGTCTGAGTGGGATGCTCTGAGGGTCAGTGTGGACTTGTTGGGTCGAAGGGCCTGTTTCCACGCTGTAGGGATTCTCTGAACCTGGCAGCCCGCCCTGTATGCTTCTGTTAAAGTCTTTTTAATCTGTGCTTCCTTGCTTACTGTGATCTGCCTGTACTGCTACCTGTAAACAAAGCTTTTCACTGTATTTCGGTACACGTGACAATAAATCAATCAATCAATCAATCAGCATCTGCGGAGAGAAAGCAGAGTTAACGTTTTGAGTTTGGCGATTTCAAACATTAACCCTTTCACAACCTTTTACAACACTCTAAGCCTCTCCAAAATTCATGTCCTCCCTTTCTGATGTTCCTTAAAATGCAGGAACAGCAACTCATATTCCGCTTGGGAACCCTGCAGCCCACTGGTATCAATGTGGATTTCACAAGCTTCAAAATCTCCCCTCCCCCTACCACATCCCAAAACCAGTCCAGCTTGTCCCTGCCTCCCTAACCTGTCCTTCCTCCCACCTATCCCCTCCTCCCACCTCAAGCCCCACCCCCATCTCCTACCTACTAGCCTCATCCCGCCCCCTTGACCTGTCCGTCCTCCCTGGACTGACCTATCTCCTCCCTACCTCCCCACCTACACTCACCTTTTCTGGCTCCATCCCCGCCTCTTTGACCTGTTTGTTTCTTCTCCACCTATCCTCTCCTCTATCCATCTTCTATCCGCCTCCCCCTCACTCCCTATTTATTTCAGAATCCCCTTCCCCTCCCCCATTTCTGATGAAGGGTCTAGGCCCGAAACGTCAGCCTTCCTGCTCCTATGATGCTGCTTGGCCTGCTGTGTTCATCCAGCCCTGCACCTTGTTATCTCAGATTTTCCAGCATCTGCAGTTCCTACTATCTCTTCCTTAAAATCTACTTCTTTGACCATCCTTTGTTTGGATGCTTGATCTCAGAACTCTTACAGTGTTCTGGTGTGAATATTCTTGTCAGAATATTTAAATACAGATACAAGTTATTGTGGTATCTGTAAAGTTACCTGGAATCCTCTTTGGATCAATAAGCCAGAGCAGTAAATAAAAACAAAATGTGAACGTAGGAGGTATGGTTAGTAAGTTTGCAGATGACATCAAAGTTGGAGGTGTAGTGGACAGCGAATAAGGTTATCTCAGAGTACAACAGGATCTTGATCAGATGGGCCAATGGGCTGAGGAGTGGCAGATGGAGTTTAATTTAGATAAATGTGAGGTATTGCATTTTGGTAAGGCAAACCAGGGCAGGATTAACGGTAAGGTCCTGGGGAGTGTTGCTGAACAAAGAGACCTTGGAGTGCAGGTTCATAGTTCCTTGAAAGTGGAGTCACAGGTAGACAGGATGGTGAAGAAGGTGTTTGGTACGCTTGCCTTTATTGGTCAGTGCATTGAGTATAGGAGCTGGGAGGTCATGTTGAGGCTCTACAGTACATTGGTTAGGCCACTTTTGGAAAACTGTGTGCAATTCTGATCTCCCTGCTATAGGAAGGATGCTGTGAAACTTGAAAGGGTTCAAAAAAGATTTACAAGGATGTTGCCAGGGTTGCAGGGTTTGACCTACAGGGAGAGGCTGAATAGGCTGGGGCTATATTCCCTGGAGTGACGGAGGCTGAGGGGTGACCTTATAGAGGTTTATAAAATCATGAGGGGCATGGATGGAGTGATTAGGCAAGGTCTTTTCCAGAGGGTGGGTGTGAACAAAACCAGAGGGCATAGGTTTAAGGTGAGAGGGGAAAGATTTAGAAGGGACCTAAGGGGCAACATTTTCATGCAGAGGATGGTGCGAGTATGGAACGAGCTGCCAGAGGAAGTGGTGGAGGCTGGTACAATTACAACATTTAAAAGGCATCTGGATGGGTATATGAATGGGAAGCATTTAAAGGGATATGGGTCAAATGCTGGCAAATGAGACTAGATTGATTTAGGATATCTGGTTTGCGTGGATGAGTTGGACCAAAGGGTCTGTTTCCGTGCTGTACATCTCTATGACTGTATGGCTGTCATTCAGCTCACTGCTGTTCTGGGATCTCACTGTGCACAAAGCAACTACATTCTCCATCATCTTAAAGGCAACTTTGAGAGATACAGATCTGCTTTCCTTTGATCAACATCCTCTGTTCAACAATTTGATCCTGGCAAAATCATTCACAAGATACTTGGCCCAGTCTCTTTCTGGCCCTGTTTCAAACCTACAGCTTGCTTTTCAATCAGCAAGGCATTTCCAAAGAAGAGAGGTCAGGGGTGAGAGGTCAGGTGCAGAGGGGGGCAGGGCAGGGCCGTAACTAAGACCTGTAATTGAAAACAAAAATCTGGACTAGGGTAGGATGTGGAAATTCAGGAAAAGCGGATTTTACCTTTTCCAAAAATAACTTATCCTAACCCTACATGCACATAGACGACAAATGGAAAAAGCAGAACGTAAAAATTCCCATTGCATTTTGAGCAATTTTTAAAAGCCAATAAAGTTAATTGAAAATCATGAGGGTCACTGTGTGGTAGCTTTGACGTTCATATTTTTTTGTAAATCATCATATGAGTCCCCATCTCATCAGTAACTCCCGAGCCCCTTGATCCAGCAATCTCTACCAGCCCCCCACCCCCCTCCAAACCACCTCCTGCTTCAGCCTGCTCTCTCCAGTCTGCTGGCCTGCACTCTAATTGCCTGCGAGGCCTTATTCCAAGCTTTTAACAAGCAATTACTATGACCCTTTTTGGTTCAAAGTAGCAGGGGAGTGGTGCACCAGAGAAAGAGAGGAGAGAGAGAAAAATAGAGCGAGAGAAGTGGGTGGTTGGGGGGAGAGTGAGAAAATGAAAGGCAAAGCATATAAACTAAAGTGAGAGAGAAAACAGAACCACAAAGAAAGAAAGAAGAGAGAGTGTGACAAAGAACAGGATAGCTAGAGTGAGAAAGGCAAAACCGGATCAAAGGGCATGGCAGCTAATTAAAAGAGAGACAGAGAGAAAAAAAGAGAGAGACCAAAACTTTGACACTGATTGAGAAATCGTACGCCTGCCTTTATTGTTCAGTGCATTGAGTATAAGAGTTGGGAGGTCATGTTGTAGCTGTAAAAAAACATTTCTGCAATTCTGGTCTCCCTGCTATAGGAAGGATGTTCTTTCAGGAATCACTAGAGTCAGGGAGGGTCCCAGAGGACTGGAAAATCGCTAACGTGACACCCCTGTTTAAAAAGGGAGTAAGGCAAAAGACAGAAAATTACAGGCCGATTAGCCTAACCTCGGTTGTGGGTAGGATTTTGGAGTCCATTGTAAAGGATGAGATTTCTGAATACTTGGAAGTGCATGGTAAAATAGGGCAAAGTCATCATGGTTTCATCAAGGGGAGGTCATTCCTGACAAATCTGCTAGAATTCTTTGAGGAAGTAACGAGCAGGGTAGACCAAGGAGAGCCAATGGATGTTATCTACCTGGACTTCAAAAAGTACTTTGATAAGGTGCCACACAGGAGGCTGCCGAGTAAGATAAGGGCCCATGGTGTTAGAGGCAAGGTGCTAGCATGGATAGAAGATTGGCTGTCTGGCAGAAAGCAGAGAGTGGGGATAAAGGGGTCTTTCTCAGGATGGCAACCGGTGACAAATGGAGTTCCACAAGGGTCAGTGCTGGGACCACAACTTTTTTACATGAATGATCTCGATGAAGGAACTGAGGGAATTCTAGCTAAGTTTGCAGACAATACAAAGATAGGTGGGAGGGACAGGTAGTATTGAGGAGGTGGCGAGGTTGCAGAAGGATTTGGACAGGTTAGCAGAGTGGGCAAAGAAGTGGCAGATGGAGTACAATGTGGGAAAGTGTGAGGTCATGCACTTTGGGAAGAAGAATAAAAGCATGGACTATTTTCTAAATGGCGAGAAAATTCAGAAGTCTGAAGTGCAAAGAGACTTGGGGGTTCTAGTCCAGGATTCTCTCGAGGCAAACTTGCAGGTTGAGTCAGTAGTTAGGAAGGCAAATGCAATGTTGGCATCTATTTTGAATATAAAAGCAGGGATGTACTCCTGAGCATTTATAAGGCTCTGGTCAGGCCACACTTGGAGTATTGTGTGCAGTTTTGGGCTCCATATCTCAGGAAGGATGTACTGGTCCTGGAGCGGGTTCAGAGGAGGTTCACGAGAATTGTCCCAGGAATGGAAAGCTTAACATATGAGGAACGTTTGAGGACTCTGGCACTACACTCATTGGAGTTTAGAAGGATGAGGGGGGATCTAATTGAAACTTACAGAATACTGAATGGCCTGGACAGAGTGGATGTTGGGAAGATGTTTCCATTGGTAGGAGAGTCTAGGGCCCGAGGGCACAGCCTTAGAGTAAAGGGAAGACCTTTTAGAACGGAGATAAGGAGAAACTTCTTCAGCCAGAGAGTGGTGAATCTATGGAATTCACTGCCACAGAAGGCTGTGGAGGCCAGGTCTTTGAGTATATTTAAGACTGAGATAGGTAGGTTCCTGATTAACAAGGGGACCAAGGGTTACGGGGAGAAAGCAGGAGAATGGGGTTGAGGAACTTATCAGCCATAATTGAATGGCGGAGCAGACTCAATGGGCCGAATGGCCTAATTTCTGCTCCTATATCTTATGGTCTTAAAGTCGAAAGGTTTAGAAAAGATTTACAAGGATGTTGCCAGGGTTGGAGGGTTTGAGCTATAGGGAGAGGCTGAATAGGCTGGGGCTATTTTCCCTGGAGCGACGGAGGCTGAGGGGTGACCTTATGGAGGTTTATAAAACCATGAGGGGCTTGGATAGGGTGGATAGCCAAGGTCTTTTCCCTGAGGTAGGAGAAGTTTAAAAGGGACCTGAGGGGCAACTTTTTCACACAGAGGGTGGTGCGTGTACGGAACGAGCTGCCAGAGGAAGTGTTGGAGGCTGGTACAATGACAACATTTAAAAGGCATCTGGATGAGTGCATGAATAGGAAGGGTTTAGAGGAATATGGGCCAAATGCTGGCAAATGGGACTAGATTAATTTAGAATATTCGGTCAGTTGGACCGAAGGGTCTGTTTCCGTGCTGTACATCTCTATGACTCTAAACAGTGAGAGAAAGAGAAAATAACAGACAGAGAGAATGACAAGAACAGAAAGGTTCCCACATAGAATGAGAAAGAAAGAGGGAGAGAAACATAGAGAAAGCGGGAGAAAGAGAAAAGCATTGACTGAGAGGGAAAGGAAAGCAGAGGCCATTGGGTTGATGTGTGTCCCCTCTACACCCACATAGGGCAGCCTGCTCCCACATTGCTGTCTCATCCCATAGCCAATTGACAGCCTCTGGCTCATTAACTGGCCTGAGGTGAGACTTCCCTCAGATAGTAGATCCGAGAGCTGCTGGCCAATAGAATGACCAACAGTCCTCTGGCCCACCATGACCCATGGAAGTTACGACCAATCGCGTCAGTGCAATCCAAGTGAGGGGAAAAAGAGATCCCAATAAGGCCTGGCAAGGTGAGACAGTGGGAAGGGAAGACCCGGAGGGGCGCCTGATCAGGAAGTATCCCAGATCCCCTCGCCTGACACCAACATGAGCCGTGAAAGTATGCCAGGCTTGACAATTGGCATCAACCTACAGCACCGCTGCCTCACAGCGCCAGGGACCTGGGTTCAATTCCACCCTCGGGCAACTGTCTGTGTGGAGTTTGTACATTCTCCTCATGTCTGTGTGGGTTTCCTCCAGGTGCTCTAGTTTCCTACCACAGTCCAAAGATGTGCAGGCTAGGGTGGGTTGGGCCATGCTAAATTGCCCGTAGTGTTCAGGGATGTGCAGGATAGCTAGATAAGCCATGGGAAATGCACGGTTACAGGGATAGGGTTCAGGTGTGGGTCTGGGTGGAATGCTGTTCGGAGGGTCGGTGTGGACTCAATGGGCCAATTGGCCTGCTTCCACACTGTAAGGATTCTACGATTCTAACTAGCATGTAATCAAGAAGGGTAATAAGGATGCTGTCCTTTATTTCAAGAGGAATTGAACGTAAAAGTAAGGATGTTGCACTTTGTTATACAGAGCATTGGTGAGACCACATCTCGAGTACTGTGTACAGTTTTGGTCTCCTTATTTACGGAAGGATGTTAGTACATTGGATGTGGTTATGAGGAGGTTTACTTGATTGATGAGCAGGCTGCTTTATGAAGATACGTTGTCAGGCTGGGCTTTTCGCTGCTGGAGATTAGAAGACTGAGGAATGATTTGATTGAAGTGTGTAAGATCCTGAATGGTCCTGGCAAGGTGCATGTAAAAAGGATGTTCCTCTCATGAGTCAGCCCAGAACTAGGGGGTGCTGTTTTAAAATTATTGGCTGCCCCTTTAAGATAGAGGTCGATAAATTCTTGGGAGAATGAAAGGTTATCGAGGGTAGGATGGGAATGCGGAATTCAAAACAAAAACATATCAGCCATGATCTTATTAAATGGCTGAATGGGCTACTCCTGCAGAAAAGGCAAAATTTGTGACAAAGAGAAATGCAGAAACAATGAGAATAAGGATAAATGGAACCACAAAACAAGAGAGGAGTGAATCATTGAGAATGAAAAGTGATTGTGAAACAAAAAAAAGTATGAAATTAGACATACCGATCAGAGAGCAGAAACAGAGACTGATTTTTTTAATTGAAATTCTTATTTCATGAGTAAGAAAGGACTCCTAAAGACGTTGTAAAACTTAATTTCTTTTTCTCCTTTCACAATCTCTCCCTGTTAGTTAAATAGGTTTTTTTTTTGCCTGGTTAGAATTTAAGACAGATGTAAATACTCTCTTGATAAGCAGTGGAGTGAAACATTGTCCAGAGTAGGCAGATTGGGGAGTGTCATCAGATCGGCAATGATTTGATTGAATTGTGGAGGAAGACCGAGGGTCTGATGGTGTATTTCTCCTCCTAATTCATACATTCATATGTAGCAGTTAATGTTCCCTGGGTGTCTTCACCATGGCAATGTCAATCAAGTTCCATTTACCAACCAATCAGCACCATGCAGGGTAAATTGTTGACCCCTTTGAGGTTGGTATTCTTGCAATTCAATCCTGATGAGTCCAGACAAAAAGCTTCAAGAACATGTTTCTTTCTTTCAGAAATACTCAAGTTTGACTCAACAAAGCAACTATTAAATATGTCTTCTTCCAGTTCTCTTCCACAATTTGGTGGTCTATAGAATCTCCAATTAGAGTGATGAGTCCTTTCTAACTTTTTAAACCTGTCCATATGGATCCAGTTTATTATTAGAGATAGTAGGAACTGCAGATGCTGGAGAATCTGAGATAACAAGGTGTAGAGCTGGATGAACACAACAGACCAAGCAGCATCAGAGGAGCAGGAAGGCTGACATTTCGGGCCTAGACCCTTCTTCAGAAAATTTTCTGAAGAAGGG
>NW_025975868.1:0-7725 GCF_021869965.1 Rhincodon typus
CAGCATCCGCAGTTCTTTTGGTTTTAAACAATTAGTTGTATTTGTCTAGCCTCTTTAATACAGTAAACATCATAAGGCACTGCACAGCAATATAATGAAGGAGATGTTGGCATTGAACATGATTGGTAAGGAATGTTAACCAAAAACATTGAGGACAGCCCTGAATTTTACAGAGTGGGAACACAGGGAAGTAAAACAATCAATGGGATTGTTTATTTATACTCAGGAGGAATAATAGAGGCTTTCCAATTAAACTCCTGTGTGGGGGCCTGAGGAGCTGCATCCCAGGGGAGGTGAAAATGACAGTGTCTGCACATGCCTGTCTAGAACTAGACTTCCTGCTTCACAAATACACAGTTCACCGTGAGGAGTGAACAAGAATTGCTCTAGCCTGCCGCTTACAGGTTGATATATGGACACAAGAGATGTACAAGTAGAGAGAACTGGGGAGAATCATTTTAAAAATTGTATCTGAAATATGTCAAGTAGAATCTCATGCTTGGCATACAACCAGCATGAAGCTGTGAGTTGCTTCAGCTGTTTTATTTGATCAGTGTGGAGCTTCTAACACCTTACACCAAGCTGACAAATGAAAGCTATCATTTAACCAGAGGTAGAAAAAATGACCAGAAAATGAAGGATGAACTAGAGAGGAAGGGCAGGTAGTAAAGAGAAAAAAAGGAAATGAAAATATCAAGGTAGTCTTTTCATAAACTAATTCTGAAGCTGCTTATTCACAAAGATGTGCAAGATTCCACCTGGAGTTAAATATATACAGACGGAGAGCAGTGATTGGATGACTGCTTGAGCAGGTAGGGGTTTGGTTAGCTCAGTTGGCTGGACAGCTGGTTTGTGATACAGAGTGATGCCAACAGTATGGGTTCAATTCTGCATCAGATGAGGTTACCATGAAGGACTCTCCTTCTCAACGTCAGGCCTTGCCTGAGATGTGTTGACCCTCAGGTTAAACCACTACCAGTCATATCTCTCCACTGAGGGAGCAGCCCTGTGGGCTGTAAGACCATAGTGACTTTACTTGACGAGATATACAGGGACACTCACTGACACAGTGTGATTCAAGTTTGGAAGTATAGGGCTGAACTGATTGACTCTGCGAAACTGTTTAAACCAAGTAAAGATTCATTCTGGCTTCATCTTTCACTGACTGGCTATCAGGAACAAAGACACAGAATTAAACGAAAGAAATATAGGGTTATAAATCCAGTGTCCTGGCCAGTATAAATCTCTTAACCAAAATCACCAGCACCAGTTTGTTTAGCTCAATGATGTTTATGAGACCTTATTGTAAACAAATTGGCCACTGTGCTCCCCTCCCTTAACAACAGGTGCTGCACATCGAAATATTTTCTTGGGTGTAATGCACTTAGGGAATCAGGTAAGGACATAAAAGCAAATTATACCTATAAGGTGAATAAAGAGAAAGGGAGGTAAAGTAATGAATGAAGGCAAAAGAGAAATAAAACAAAGAAAGAATGAGAAAGAAGATGGATGGCAGCATCCATACATGGAGAATTGAAGAGAGCATGAAGACGGAGGTTGCAGGAAAAGGAATAGAGTGAATGAGCAAACCCCATGTGGGGGCAGCCTAAGCAGCATTTTACTGGATGGCATTGATATCTATAATTATGTTGTAGACGTGCTGGCATTGGAGTGAGGTGGACAAGGTCAGAAGTCAGATGACACTAGGATATAGTCCAACAGATTTCATTGAAATCACAAGCTTTCGGAGCGTTGTTTCTTCGTGATGAAGGGGCAATGCTCCAAAAGCTTGTGATTTCAAATGAACCTGTTGGACTATATCCTGGTGCTGTCTGATTTTTGGCCTATGATTATGTTGACTTAGAAATCATAAACATTACCTGGAAAAGGTGAATAGATTGATATCCAAGGTTTGTAACTTGTAATTTAAGTAGACAAGACTGGATTAAATGTTTTTGCAATCAGAAGAAGTGTTAATGAGTCAACTCATAGAAAAGGTCAACACAGATGACTTGATCCTGTGTGAGCTAACGTTCAGAAATATTCTGATGAAGGGTCACTGGACTCGAAATGTTAACACTGCTTTCTTCCCACAAATGAGGCTGAGGGGTGACCTTATAGAAGTTTATAAAATTATGAAGGGCATGGATAGGGTGAATAGACAAGGTATTTTCTCCAGGGTAGGGGAGTCCAAAACTAGAGGGACGTAGGCTTAAGGTGAGAGGGGAAAGATTTAAAAGGGACCTAAGGGGCAACTTTTTCGCACAGAGGGTGGTGCGTGTATGGAATGAGCTGCCAGAGGAAGTGGTTGGGGCTGGTACAATTACAACATTTAAAAGACATCTGGATGGTTATATGAATAGGAAGGGTTTAGCGGGATATGGGCCAAATCTGACAAATGGGACGAAATTAATTTAGGATACCTGGTCGGCATGGATGTGTTGGACCGAAGGGTCTGTTTCTGTGCTGTATGACTCTTTGATTCTATGCTGTCAGAACTTCAGAGTTTCTCCAGTAATTTTTGTTTTTGTTTTAGATCTCCAGCATCCGCAGTTCTTTGTTTTACTGAAGTTCAAAACTATTCAGTGCCTGTAGGAGCAAATTACTCCAGATGCTGGAATCTGTACTGAAAACAAAAACAAATGGTGGAGATCCCAGCGGGTCAGGCAGCATCCATGTGGAGAGAGCATCAGAGTCATCTAAACTCAAAACATTAGTTTGCTCTCTCTCCATGCATGCTGCCTGACCTACTGTGAATTCCAGCATTTTTCATATATACTGCCTTGCATTGGCCGCTGGATAATGAACAGCCCTGGTATGACAGTGTGGCCTGTTATTGAGCCAGGCTGTAAGGTCAGCTGGGTTGTTGATGACCTGTCCTAGGTGCAGCTTGTAAAGGACTCACATTGAGCATGCTGCCAGAAGGGGAGGAGTGTCTTTGGAATGATATAGACAGAGGGAATTGGACACATTTCTATATGAAATATATTTCTGAATTTAGTTGGTAACACCATCGAAGTAAAAGTCAATCATGTCAGTGCTGGGTGAGTTGAGTTCCTGTTGAGTGATACTTTGATGCCTTTCTCAAGCCCAAGTTGCTGCAGGCATTGACCTGAAGATCCCATGGAACTTGTCTAGATACAGGCCCGCACCTCAGGGCCAGTCAGTTTAGCAGTTAACCCAAATCCATTTACATTTATTTACTCATGCACGTCTTGAGATGATCTGTTAGCTCAAATCTAGTGACTCGTGTTCTGGGGATCAAAGGGATATAGGAAATGGCAGTGTGTGTGTGTGTGCGTGTGCGTGTGCGTGTGTGTGTATGTGTGTGTGTGTGTGTCTGTGTGTGTGCATGCTTGTGCATGTGTGTGTTTGTGCGCATGTATGTGCGTACGTGTGTGTGTGTGTGTGTGTGTGTGTGTGTGTGTGTTGGGAGGGGAGTGTACTTAAGTCATTAAGAATCTCCCAGCAGAAAGAGTACACATTTATAACAGGTTCCTCATTTTTTGCCCTTCATGGCATCTCCACAATGCCCCACCAGCCCCATCATTCCCATTATTCCATATTCTTTCACGGAAGAAGGATAGGGTTTCAGTCAGGTTGGCAGCTGCACAAACATTGCAATTTCACTCAGATTTCAAGGTTTGTAAATTGAATGCCAGACCTTTCACTGAACCATAGAATAGCAACTTGCTTTTCTGTGGTACTTATGGCAGGTTGGAATAAATCTGTAAACTCCCACAGGGTAGAGATGTTAAAGAAGATGCACAAAAGACTCACAAAGATAATATCAGAGCTGAGAGAAGGTAATTGTTAGGACAAATGGAACACCTTTCTGCAGAAAAGAGAAAACAGAGGGCTGAACTGATTGAAGTCCTTTTAAATTGTAAAACGTTATGATTCAGCAGGCATGGAGAAAAAGATTTCTACCTGTGTGGAGTACAAAATTCGGGGTCATGAATATAAAACATTCCCTATTAAATCCAATAAACAATTCATGGGAAACTTCTTGACTAAGAGAGTAATTAGAATATCGAATTTACAACCACAAAGAGCATTTGAGCCAAATAGTATTGATGTGTTTAAGGAGGAACTAAGTTAAGCTCACAATGAATAATGATAGCTTGTTGGGATTAGATAAAGAAGTTTGGGAGGATTACATTTTTCCTGATCAGCCTGTTATTACACATTTTTAGATCAGGTGGGACATAGAATCATATGGTTATAGAGTTATACACAAGGAAGCAGATCCATCAGTCCAGCTTGTCCAGGCCAACCAGATATCCTAAGGTAATCTAATCCCATTTACCAGCATTTGGCCCATATCTCTCTGAACCCTTCCTATTCATGTGCCCATCCAAATGTCTTTTAAATGTTGTTATTGTACCAGCCTTCACCACCTCCTCTGGCAGCTCATTCCACACATGCACCACCTTCTGTGTGAAAAAGTTGCCCCTTAGGTCTCTTTTAAACCTTTGTCCTCTCACCTTAAACCTATACCCCTCTAGTTTTGAACTCCCCCACCCCGGGAGAAAGAACCTTGTCTATTCATCCTATCCATGCCCCTCATGATATTATAAACCTCCACGAACCCAGTTCTCCTGCCTCAGAGGTAAGGGCACTACCACACTAGCACTATAAGAGCCTGATCAAGCTTTGGAGGAAACGGATAACGCTCATTCTGTACAGCTGCAGGCCAGCTGTCAGTCTCGGATTTGATTTTAGAAGGAGAGTGAGTGGAGTAGTAATCCTCTGGTATAGCTATTGGCACATATCACTGTTCCTGGCAGAGTCTGATTACTAGTGATAGTATAATGTAGGGTTTGCAGGGTAGTTTGATCTCAGTAGGATAATAGTTCGGCATAACGTCGTGGGCCGAAGGGCCTGTACTGCGCTGTACTGTTCTATGTTCTGTGTTCTTAATGTCGACAGGTTTGCAGCCAGGAGCCAATCCTATAGGCAGTCTTGAATGTACATATAATTTCTCACCAAAAGAGATACTGGAGAGAAATACAAATGGTATTTGAATCTCATTACAACACTGATGATGATATTACAGAATAATCCAGAGGAAATTGATGCTGTTCTTTCAATGGAGAGGAAAAAATTCTGAGGTCACTGCTTCCAATATTTCGAAGAGTTTTGATCGAGGTTTCACGCATGACCCTTGCACCCAATGTGATAATGGACAATGCACGTTATCAAGGATCTGCTTTCTGATGTACACCGTGTTCAAAATTTGGATTTATTACCAAAGAGAGATGAAATAGCTGGTCCTGGAAAGAGACCCATCAGCCAAAAGTAGCTTGTTCCCTTTATATCTCAGCTGTCATAGGCCAAGATTCCAACTGAATCCTTTTGTTGGTCAGACTAAGTTCAACTTTAGTTAGGGTATAAAATGGAATAACTACACAGAGGCCAGGTCCCGTCACCAAGTCATCCTTTATTTAAGAGCTCACAGTACACCGCATGTGGCCAGTCAGCTCGGAGTCAGTCCACACTGAGGAGATTCTGATCTATTACTTTTATTGGTCAGCCAAGGCTTTTCTGATTGGCCCAGACTAACGACCCCAGTCAAGTACCTTGTAGTTAAGGAGGTCGACCTGGTCCCAATCACTGCAGGTAATGGCATAGCTGGTGGCACAGCCTGTTACACAGTCTACCCAGACAGACCATTGCAGGACGTATCGGCAGAAATAGTAGGTGCAGGAAACACAATAACCACAGTGACAGCAATTATCTAAAATTAAGCCGGGGCGGGGGGCGGGGGTGGGGAGCAGATCACTGTGCTCATGCAATAAATAGAGTGAAGGAGCTAGGATTAAGGAACAGAAGTAGTCTGTTTGTCTTGTTAAGCCTGTTCCACCATTTAGTATATTTGTGGCTGATTATCCACTCTAATGCCTTTTACCCACCTTAACTCTGTAAACCATTGGAGGTCAGAAATCTATCAAACTCTACCTTAAACACTTGCAAACACTGACCTTCCATAGCCCTCTAGGATCTATAATTCCAAAGAATAACAACGCTTTGAGTGAAGAAAAATCTCCTCATCCCAGTTCCAAGATCCTTATTTTTAAATTTTATCCCTGGTTCCACATTCCCCAACCAGGGGAAACATCTGAACCTGCGCGCACTCTGTCCATCCTTTAGAAGGGTCACTGGACTTGAAACATTAACTCTGTTTTCTCTGCACAGATGATGCCAGACCTGCTGAGTTTCTTCAGCAATCCCAGTTTGCCCGCTTGGACCATCCCACTATCTCAGGAATAAGCCTGGTGAACTTTCCTTACAATCTCTCTGTAGCAACAATATCTTAGCTGAAATAAGACCAAAACTGCACGCTGTTCTCCAGGTGCAGTCTAACCAAGCTTCTTTACAATCAAAACAAGTCTTGACTACTCCTATACTCAAATTCTCTTGTAGTAAAGGCTAACATTCTATTAATCTTCCTAATAGTTTGGGGGACCTGCATATTAACCTTCAGCGACTTATTGACGTGGACAGTCCAGTCCCTTTTCACACCTACACTTCACAACTTAGCATTTCAGAAACGTTCCATACATGTTTTCCTTCTTACCCAAGTGAACAACCTCACATTTTTCTACTTTATATCCAATCTGCCATATTCATGCCCACTCACTAAGCCTGTCCCAATCCTCCTGTGAAACCACTTTACATCTTCCTCCATTCCTATTAGAGGTTACTGTCTCCATGGAATGAGCTGGAATGATTTTGGGTTTGGAGGGTCAACATTTCTGGTGGGTATGGTTATCCAGTGGGATGTTGATGCAGAGGTAATGATCTGGTGTATGCACTAACCTCCTAATATTATCGCAGAGAATATTACAACCTGCTTGCACTCCAATCGTGATAGGTTTTGTAGTGATTGTAATGAGGTCAGCCAGGTGCATCTCATAGAAAATGAGTTCTCTGACTAGGCCTTTTAACTAGGTCCAATCAGGGAGCCCTGGCTGGCAGATATAAGGGGAAGTTTCAGAGGTTCTGTTCACTCCAGGAGCCGGCTCTGGGCTAGCTGGGTCAGTGTTGTGCACGTGTGATTCGATCTATGTCCTGGAGAAGGTGTTGGAAGGAAGGAGCGTCCAGTGACCAATAGAACAATTGCCATTAACATAGAGCCTCTGGGTCTCTAATTTCTTTTGTTTCTTCCTTAGGGATGTCCCAGAGTTCACAACCCACAACAAGTCAAACTTGGAGTTCTGTGTAGAACAGAGTGATGGTCTCCACTCCCCTGTGGAGCAATATTCTAAGATTGATCTTCGGGAAAAACAGATTGAGATTCCAGTTTCCTGGCAAAATATTGAGCAGCAGCTTTACAGGTGACACCAGGACTGACTACACCCTGCTTTGAATTCCCTCTGATAGAATAAAAGATTAAAATCACTGCATAAATAATTCAGAGATTATTTTCAGAACAAGATATATCTTGAATGCATAACAATTTTATTAAATTAAAAACTAAACACACAAGGATCATTTGCCTCAAATGAAAGAATTGAAGGTTTGTTTTGAAAGACCAGTATAGCTGAGGCTAGAATGTGTGCAGCAATAATGATTGGATATCAGGAGAGGAAAGGAGCCATTCCTGCCAGTGGTGTGGTGGTAAATTATTGATGTTCCATATAAAATGCTGTGCAGGTTTAATACACTTAATACGTGTGTGTCTGTGTCTGTGAGTGTGTGTGTGAGTGTGTGTGTGTGTGT
>NW_025975869.1:0-7725 GCF_021869965.1 Rhincodon typus
CCAGCTCTACACCTTGTTGTCATAGAATGTTTAGTGGCTGCATTTCACCAGTAAGATGGTCACAGCTGGAACTATGCCACCTCTTAGAAGTTGACCTGCAGCCTTAGAGCAGGCAATGAATGGCACTGCTAGTGGCTGCTAAGGTTACAGTGATTTTGAATTTTGGTGCCAGTGAGTTATTCCAGCCAAGAGCAGACAACACAGTAAACGTCTCACAATTTACCTTCGATTGCTGCTCTCAGGAGGTCACACAAGCTTCGTACAGATGGTGAGAGGACTGTATTGTCTTCTTTTGAAAAGAGATGAAGAAGAACAGACCTTTAATTTTGCCAAACATCAGGCTTTGCCAGAGTGCAGGGAGCTATTAGTTGCATACACATGACTTTGTCAGTACTGAACTGCACCTTTATTCAAGAGTATGACTGAAGAAACAATCCAGGTACTGTTCCCTTTCTTTGATGTGTCAGTGTTTCAAATTTACAATCCAGCTCAAGATTCAGAGCTGGACAGATCTTAGACAGAACCATCTACCACCGAGTTGTTCTGGTTATTCTTCCTGTCCACAATCTCTAACATACACACTTCAGATACAACTTCCTGCATTTCCTTAGATCCCATGTGCTGTTACTTTTCTGTCCTACAGAACCTTCTGAAAAGTGTCATTTAGATATTTGTAGGCTGTACCTCCACGGAAAATTCCATTAAGTTAATCAGGCATGACCTTCCCTTAGCCTATCCATGATGATTTGCAATTGCAGCAACCAAGCCATGTGTATTTATACGCATTTCAAATTAATTTAAGACTGCCTCCCAATTTCCTTCAGGCTGATCTCATGTTTCCAAACTAGTTATTACCCAGTCTTCTATTCATTTTACTTTTATACTGGTGCCCCAACTAGTTTTAATTAATTTCAGAAATAAAATTTCAGTAATGAGGCAATCCAGCAGGCAGCACTGATAGCACCCGAGGCTGAGAAGTCTGGAGCTAAGGTGGACAGAAGCAGAGAGGTTAAGAACAGGCTATTGTACTTAAGTTTAGAAAGGAGTATGAAAATGAATGGGTGAGAGCTAAAATTCCATTAATACCAGAATTAATTCATGGCAATCATATATTTATCTTGCAACTTCCTGAGTTAATTGACTCATGGTAACGTTAGTTCATGTTTCTGGCATGTAATGAATAGTTTTACTTGACTAAATTACTGATGTAAAGCTTTATCAGCTGAGTGAACATTTAAAGGATTTGAGCGTATACTACTCAAGATTTTCTGACATTTGAGGCTTGAAAACTGTAGTCAGCATGTCATGTCAATTGTAGATATGCACCACTAAATAGGAGGTTGTGGTCTTTCAGCAGTCCGGATGCAAGAATGCACATTACTTCTTCATAATTTGCAAGAGCAAGCAATTTCAATTTCCCCTTTGTGGGTCAATCAACAGTGGCATAGCAGACTGCTATATTTTTGCAGAATGACAACATTCTCAAGATCCAGGGGGTTATTTTGCCATCTTCAGAATCTTTCTGAAATTGTAGTTATCTCTTTATTTGAAGACAATCCATCATTCCAACATACTTTCACCCAGAAGATTAACTCTCTAGGTGACTTTTGAGAGCTAAGAAGCTTATGGGAGGAAGCTGCTACGCCCATGCCTCGATCGCTGCCTGCAAAAGCACTGAGACACCCGTACTGATTTCTGGAAAGAAAGCCGGCGAGATCATCTGCCTTTCAGGCAGTTAAATGGACACCAGTGGGCCTTCCTCCTGACTGAGGATCCTGGGATACAACTGCCTGTCTAACTGGAACTGAGACTAGAAGCTCCAGGACTTTGTAGCACTATGGAGGAGGCTGTGGCTGCTGCCAATACAGTAAACCTCCAGCCTCCAGGACAGAAGAGAAACTAGGGACAAAGGTAGGTGTTGTTGGAACAGCGGCAGGGTTCCACGAGATGATGGTCACAGGGAGAGTGGAGCTATAGGGATTGGAAATTGGGTCGGGTGGGTGGTTTTCAGTGGTTCATGTCCATGTCCTTGAGTGACTGCTAAATTATCGCATAAGAATCTTAAGTGGAGTTGGGTGGCATGAGCTTTCCCACCCTGGTCCTTACTTGCATGGAGACGGGAAGGCATTGTGTTTCAGTTCTAATCTTCCAGGCTTCCCACCTACTTCCTCATCACTTGATAGCCCAGAGTCTCAGGCTTATATTTCAGTGGCATGGCTCAAGACTTTCATTCTTTCCCAGGTTGTGAGCTGAGCACCAGAATAAAGAATTCCATTCACATCCCAGTAGTATAGTTGAGCATTAGTTTCTTGAAAGTATACTTCAAGTACCAAGATGAATCGGAAGCAGCATGCAATACAATACAAGTAGAAGTTGCTGGATCGTGGTTAACCTGACAGACAGCATCAGTGTCACTCTCTTGACACCGATCTAACAGAAAGAAAACTTAATGTTTCCGGTAAGATCAGTGAGCTCTGCCTCGTGACTGCAAAATGTGTCAAAGTTGATAGAGATAGTCATCTCCAAATTATCAGACAGGATCTCTATGCTTGCATCTGCAATTTTTATTTGGAGGCAGTTTTACTGCCAACATCCAAACATAAATTCTATCTGTTGACTGTATCTCTACCTGTTTCCCTGACTCACTTGGATTGTCCAAAATTGAAAACTGTTTAATGTCCTTTCAATCTTGCTCTCAGGATTTTGACTTTATCTCTTTCACAATAATGGTGTACGTCCATGGGCACAATATTGTTTGCTAAACCCAAAATGTTACAGAAATTTTTTTTTCACCCACAGAGTTGATTATTT
This sequence comes from Rhincodon typus, assembly GCF_021869965.1. Taxonomy (NCBI): domain Eukaryota; kingdom Metazoa; phylum Chordata; class Chondrichthyes; order Orectolobiformes; family Rhincodontidae; genus Rhincodon; species Rhincodon typus. Next base: position 2,812 of record NW_025975869.1, read on the forward strand.
TGATATGCTTCTAGTGAACTTCCTCTTTACTTTTTATCGCATCCAAAACGTTGCTTCTCATATTTATTCTTGAAGTGATTACTGTTCCTTTTCTTATACTCATTCACAGTGCATCATCCTCAAAAATATAAAATTTGTGCTCTTGTATTTTAGTTTTTTCATTGACTTACACCATCCAATTTTGGCAATGCCCTCAAAGTCCAAAACATTCCAAATTCATCAATATTCTGTATTTCTCCCAGCTACAGTTAGCAGCTATAAATTCAGCCAACTTATATTTCACCATTCCAACTTCATTTTCTTTTTAAATAAAGAATTTATAACCCAGCTCTTTAACTAAGCTTTTGCTATTTCCTTTATAATTTTCATTCTTGGTCTGTCATCCTTTTAAGTACCTGATGCCTTTATGATGTGCTTTTTTTTAAATGTTAAGGGTGAGAATGCAGACTGCTGTTTGCAGTTTCATTATTAAATCTGAGAACATGAGATATCTCTGTCTGAATTTATTTTTCACCATAAAACATATTATAATTATACCTCCTCCTTCAGATTTCACGAGGCCTTTAACTGTTGGCCTTCAGTAATTGAGCATGGAAACATTTGTGAAACTGGCTTGTTCTTGACTCTAATTCCAATCAGATATTCTAAGTTTTGTCTCTCAGTTGGCTGTTCTGTGTTCAACCTTCTCATTTTTTCCTCTTACTAGCTGTATCTAGGAAGTACGTTTATTTGTTTCACATTTTGGTTTTTAAAAATTATTTGTTCATGGGTTGGGATGCTGACCAGGTATCATTTTTTGCTTTTGAGAAGGTAGTGGTGAGCTGCCTTCTTGAACGACCGCAGTCCATTTGGTGTAGGTGCACGCACAGTGCTGTTAGGATGGACATTCCAGGTTTTTGGTCCAGTGACATTGAAAGAATAGTGATACAGTTCCATCTCAGGATGGTGTGTGGCTTGAGAGGAACTTGCAGGTGGTGAAGTTACGATGTAACTTTGAGGTAGTAGAGGTACATTCAAAGGAGTATTGGTGAATTGCTGCAGTGCATCTTGTAGGTCATGGTCTTAGAATCTCTACAGTGTGAAATCAGGTCCTTTTGGCCCAACAAGTCCACACTGACCCTCAGAGCATCCCACCCAGACCCATCCCCCTATATCCCATCTAATCTACACACTATGGGCAATTTAACATGGCCAATGCACCTAGCCTGCAGATCTTTGGATTGTGGGAGGAAACCAGAGCACCCAGAGGAAACCCACACAGACACGGGGAGAATGTGCAAACTCCACGCAGACAGTCGCTGAGGGTGGAATCGAACCCAGGCCCCTGGTCCTGTGAGGCAGCAGCGCTAACCACTGAGCCACCGTGCCACCTCAAAGTAGTTGAATCTTTTCACATTGAGAGCCAGATTTCAATTTTTCTCTTCTTCAGGGTGGTGTTGGGCAAATTTCAATGGAAAAGATGAAATTCCGTGAAAAGGAATTCCCAAGGAATAGATCAATAACTTAAATGGGTAATCAATGAAAAGTAATCATTGAAAAGTGCCAAGCAGCCGAGTTACCTAATAAACCTACCTTTTATTGTTATTTTTATTGTTAAAAAGCTGAGCAAGAGGGAGATGAAGACTAGGCCCCAAATGTGGATTACCAGGGAAGGGTGGAAATGGTTGCTTAGCTCAAATGGATTTAATGAATACTGACTTTCATTGACAGTAGGAACTGCAGATGCTGGAGAATCTGAGATAACAAGGTGTAGAGCTGGATGAACACAGCAGGCCAAGCAGCATCAGAGAAGCAGGAAAGCTGACGTTTCGGGCCGAGACCCTTCTTCAGAAATGAGGGAGGGGAAGAGGGTTCTGAAATAAATAGGGAGAGAGGGGGAGGCGGATAGAAGATGGATAGAGGAGAAGATAGGTGGAGAGGAGACAGACAGGTCAAAGAGGTGGGGATGGAGCCAGTAAAGGTGAGTGTAGGTGGGGAGTTAGGGAGGGGATAGGTCAGTCCAGGGAGGACGGACAGGTCAAGGGGGCGGGATGAGGCTAGTAGGTAGGAGATGGGGATGGGCTTGAGGTGGGAAGAGGGGATAGGTGGGAGGAAGGACAGGTTAGCGAGGCGGAAACACACACTTGCAGCAATGCGCCGTCATCTCCAGGCACTACAATCAAGCCTACCCCAGCTCAGAGCCTCCCTCTCCCAGACCTGCAAAGGACCTCTCCTGTTTTTTATTCTTCGTAGGATCCACAACCTGAACTCACAATTCTACTCAGCTTTATTGGACACTAAAAACCGTTAAGTACAGTAAACTTACTGGTGCCTACCACCCAAAACGGGCTTCCTCCAACCCCCAAATCCCCAGCCGTACCCAGGACCTTCCCCACAATGTGCCCGCCGCCATTGGCCATGAGGCCACTATCGGAGAACCCTCAGATGACGTCACATCCGCCACCGCCGGGTTCCCCACTTCCGGGACAGCAAACACCATCGCTGCCGTTGCCACCGACACTGAAGTCGCGACCACTCTCACCACTCCTGCCGCCACCTACCCCGCTCCTCCTACCTCCGACGCCGCTCCGCCCATCACCGACGCCGTCGCAACTCCACCCACCGCCGGCGCAACTCCGCCCACCGCCGACTCCAGCACAACTCCGCCCACAGCCGACGCCGACTCAACTCCGCCCACAGCCGAAGCCGACGCAACTCCGCCCACAGCCTCCACAGCCAGCAGCTCCAGAGGAGACAGCAGCACCCAGCCCTGCCGAGTCTTCACCATCCCCCCAGGACCTACCCCTTACTGAGGACAAACGGTCAGTCCTCAGCAAAGGGCTCACCTTTGTCCCCCTCCACCCACAGATCAACGAATACCGCTCACGCTTGGACATAGAGCAGTTTTTCCGCCGCCTCCGCCTCCACGCTTACTTCTTTAACCGTGAACCTAACCCTCCCTCCACTGACCCCTTCTCCCGCTTCCAACACACCCCCTCCTCCTGGACACCACCCCAAGGCCTCCTATCCTCCCTCGACCTCTTCATCTCCAACTGCCGTCGAGACATCAATCGCCTCAACCTCTCCACCCCTCTCACCCACTCCAACCTCTCCCCCGCAGAACGTGCAGCCCTCCGCTCCCTCCGCTCCAATCCCAACCTCACCATAAAACCCGCGGACAAGGGAGGTGCAGTTGTAGTATGGCGCACTGACCTCTACATCGCCGAGGCCGGACGCCAACTCTCCGACACCTCCTCCTACTGCCCCCTTGATCATGACCCCACCCCTGAGCACCAAACCATCATCTCGCAAACCATCCACAACCTCATCACCTCAGGTGACCTCCCACCCACGGCCTCCAACCTCATCGTTCCCCAACCTCGCACTGCCCGCTTCTATCTCCTTCCCAAAATCCACAAACCTGAATGCCCTGGTCAACCCATTGTCTCCGCCTGCTCCTGCCCCACCGAACTGATCTCCAACTAGCTAGACTCCATTTTCTCCCCCTTGGTCCAGGAACTCCCTACCTATGTCCGTGACACCACCCACGCCCTCCACCTCCTCCAGAACTTCCAATTCCCCGGTCCCCAACACCTCATCTTTACCATGGACGTCCAGTCCCTCTACACCTGCATTCCCCATGCAGATGGCCTTAAGGCCCTCCGCTTCTTCCTGTCCCGCAGGCCCGACCAGTCCCCCTCCACTGATACCCTCATCCGCTTAGCCGAACTCGTCCTCACACTCAACAACTTCTCTTTCAATTCCTCCCACTTCCTACAGACAAAGGGGGTAGCCATGGGTACCCGCATGGGCCCAAGCTACGCCTGCCTCTTTGTAGGTTAAGTGGAACAATCCCTCTTCCGTACCTACACCGGCCCTAAACCCCACTTCTTCCTCCGTTACATTGATGACTGTATCGGCGCCACCTCGTGCTCCCACGAGGAGCTCGAACAGTTCATCCACTTCACTAACACCTTCCACCCCAACCTTAAGTTTACCTGGACCATCTCTAACACCTCTCTCCCCTTCCTGGACCTCTCTGTCTCCATATCGGGCAACCACCTAGAAACCCCACCGACTCCCACAGCTACCTAGAATACTCCTCCTCCCACCCACCTTCCTGCAAAAATGCTATCCCCTATTCCCAATTCCTTCGCCTCCGACGCATCTGCTCCCAGGATGAGGCATTCCACTCCCGTACATCTCAGTTGTCCTCGTTTTTCAAGGACCGTAACTTCCCCCCCTCGGTGGTCGAGAACGCCCTCAACCGTGTCTCCCACATCTCCCGCACCTCATCCCTCACACCCCATCCACGCAATAAGAATCAAAAAAGAATCCCCCTCGTCCTCACGTACCACCCCACCAACCTCCGGATCCAACGCATCATCCTCCGACACTTCCGCCATCTGCAATCCGACCCCACCACCAAAGACATCTTTCCCTCCCCACCCTTATCTGCTTTCTGGAGGGACAACTCTCTCCGTGACTCCCTTGTCCGCTCCACACTCCCCTCCAGCTCCACCACACCCGGCACTTTTCCCTGCAACCGCAGGAAGTGCTACACCTGCCCCCATACCTCCTCCCTCACCCCCATCCCAGGCCCCAAGAAGACTTTCCACATCAAGCAGATGTTCACCTGCACATCTGCCAATGTGGTATACTGCATCCGCTGTACCCGGTGTGGCTACCTCTACATCGGGGAAACCAAGCGGAGGCTCGGGGACCGCTTTGCAGAACACCTACGCTCGGTTCGCAATAAACAACTGCACCTCCCAGTCGCAAACCATTTCAACTCCCCCTCCCATTCATCAGATGACATGTCCATCCTGGGCCTCCTGCAGTGCCACAACGATGCCACCCGAAGGTTGCAGGAACAGCAACTCATATTCCGCTTGGGAACCCTGCAGCCCAATGGTATCAATGTGGATTTCACAA
>NW_025975870.1:0-7725 GCF_021869965.1 Rhincodon typus
CATGATAGGAAGGTGCTAAATAAGTGGAAGTTGTTTCTCAGGTTCTGTTTTGATGCACAGAGTCATTTTCTGAAGAAGGGTCTAGGCCCGAAACATCAGCCTTCCTGCTCCTCTGATGCTGCTTGGCCTGCTGTGTTCATCCAACTCTACACCTTGTTAACATGTAGTTGAAGTGGAAGGGACAGCACAGGGTTAGATACAGAGTAAAGCTCCCTCTACACTGTCCCCTCATCAAACACTCCCAGTACAGGGACAGCACGGGGTTAGATACAGAGTAAAGCTCCGTCTACACTGTTTCCCCCCTTCCCCCCACCCCGATCAAACACTCCCAGGAGAGGGACAGTGATGATTGGTTGAGGGATAATTATTGACCCCAGGACACACTCTGTGGCTTTGCTATGTTTTGTCCAGAGTCCTGATCTTTTGTTAAAATGTTTTTTTTTCATTGCAACACCCTTGGTGACCAGCAGGTGAGGCTTTCACTCCACACGCCCGTTCTCACCGAAACTGTCTCCAGAAGATCTTAATGAATCCCAGAGTAGACTTGAGGGGCTGAATGGCCTTTTTCTGATCCTCTGGTTACAGTCTTGATGGGACTGAATGGCCTTTTCTTGTTCCTGTGTAACAGGGTTGAGTAGGAGGTGCTGAATGACCTCTTGTTCCTTTATAACAGGCTGGAGCGGGGAAGCTGAACGGTCTCCTGCTGTTCCTGGTAACAGGCTGGTGGAAGGGGGCTGAATGGCCTCCCATTGATCATGGGCTACAGGCTGGAGGAAGTGGGCTGAATGGCCTTGTCCTGTTCTTGTGTGATAGGCTGGAGGAGAGTGGGGGGGGCAGTGCTGAATGGCCTCCCACAGTACAGAGATAGGCCCTTCGGCCCGAACAGGTCTATGCTGACCAAAATGTCCATCCATTCTAACCCCATTTCCCTGCACTTGGCCTATCTCCTTCTAAACCTTTCCTTTCCATGTACTTGTCCAAATGCCTTTTAAATGCTGTTAATGTACCCGCCTCAAGCACTTCCGCTGGCAGGTCATTCCATATGTGCACCACCCTCTGCGTTAAAAAGTTGCCCCTCAGGTTCCCATTATTCTTTCCTCTCTTACCTTAAACTGATGCCCTCTGTTCCTCGATTCCCCAACCCTGAGAAAGACTGAGTGCATTCACCCTATCCATACCTCATGATGTTACACACTTCTACAAGATCTCCCCTCAGTCTCTTACACTCTCAAGAATAAAGAGTAGCTTGTCCCACCTCTCCCTATAACTCAGTCCCTTGACTCCTGGCAACATCCTTGTAAATTTCTTCTGTACTCTTTCCAGTTTAATAACATCCTTCCTGTAGCAAGGCGACCAAAACTGAACACAATACGCCAAGTGGGGCCTCACCAACATCCTGTACAACTGCACCATAACTACCCAACTTCTGTACTTAATGCCCTGACCGATGAAGACCAGTGTGCCAAAAGCCGCCTTCACTGCCCTGTCTACCTGTGACTCCACTTTCAAAGAACTGTGCACCTGAACTCTAAGGTCCCTTTGTTTTATTAGACTCCTTAAACCCTACCATTCACCATAAAACCCCTACGTTGATTTAACTTTCCAAAATGCAACACCTCACACTTATCTGTGTTAAACTCCATTTGCCATTTCTTGGCCCACTTCCCTGGCTGATCAAGATCCTGCTGTAATTTCTAATAATCTTCCTCACTGTCCATAATACCGCCCATTTGAATGTCATTTGCAAACTTACTAATTATGGCTTGTACATTCTCATCCAAATCATTGATATCGATAACAAACACAATGGGCCCAGCACTGACCCCCCTGAGACACACCGTTAGTCACAGGCCTCCAGCCAGACAAGCATCCTCCCACTTTTACTCTCTGCTTCCTACCATTAAGCCAACTGTGCAGCCAATTTGCCAGCTCTCCCTGGATTCCATGTGATCTAACTTCCAGAGCAGCCTACCATGTGGAACCTTTTCAAAGGCCTTACTGAAATCCATATAGACTACATCTACCACCCTGCCCTCATCAACCTTCCTGGTCACTTCATCGAAGAACTCTAACAAAGTTGGAGGTTGAAGGAAGGGGTGGGTGGTGGCTGAATGGCCTCCCATTGTTCATGTGCTACAGGCTCAAGGAGGGGGCTGAATGGCCTCCTGTATTTTGGTGTGCTACAAGCTGGAAGAGGGGCAACTGAATGGCCTCCTTTTCCTGTGTAACAGGTTCAAGCAGAGGGACTGAATGGCCTCCTTTTCCTGTGTAACAGGCTCAAGGAGAGGGACTGAATGGCCTCCTGTTCCTGTGGAACAGGCTGGAGGCTAATATCTAGACAATATTGCAGAAAAGAGTAACTCAGAAGGGCTCAAATCATTAAAAAGAGGGAACTGCAGACAGTGGAGATTGGAAATAAAAACAAATTGTTGGAGAAACTCAGCAGGGCTGGCAGCGTCTGTGGAGAGAGAGGAGCAAGAGTTTTGAGATTAGCGACCCTTCACCAGAAGTGGTAGCAGCCGGGAAAAGGTGGTGTTTATACTGAAGACTGGAGGTGGGGAGGATAAAGGAGTAAACAGACACTGATCCCAGAGAGAGAAAAAGAGGAAAGGCAGATGAAGGGATTGTTGCTGTTAAGCCATGGACGAAGAGAAGCTGGATTGGCGATAACGGAGTGTCTGAGTGGGTGAGATGGCCGGAAGCATCCCATCAAAAGACAGCACCGAGGGCTGTAGGGGCTGGGAAGAGATATTAATGTTGTTATACTAGAAAGGGTGCAGCGACACTGAGTATAAGTCTGACATCCTCTTCATTCACATAGCGCCCTGTAATGGAAAGTGGAGTCGCAGGTAGACAGGGCGGTGAAGAAGGTATTTGGTACACTTGCCTTTATTGGTCAATGCATAGGAGTTGGGAGGGTCATGTTGCGGCTGTACAGGGCATTGGTTAGGGCCACTTTTGGAATACTGTGTTCAATTCTGATCTCCCTGCTACAGGAAGGATGTTGTGAAAGGGTTTAGAAAAGATTTACGAGGATGTTGCCAGGGTTGGAGGGTTTGAGCTACAGGGAGAGGCTGAATAGGCTGGGGCTATTTTCCCTGGAGCGTCGGGGGCTGAGGGGTGACCTTACAGAGGTTTATAAAATCATGAGGGGCATGGATAGGGTGAATAGACAAGGTCTTTTCCCCAGGGTAGGGGAGTCCAAAATAATGTCCACAGGTTTAAGGTGAGAGGGGAAAGATTTAAAAGGGACCTGAGGGGCAACTTTTTCACACAGAGGGTGGTGCGTGTATGGAATGAGCTGCCAGAGGAAGTGGTAGAGGCTGGTACAATTACAACATTTAAAAGGCATCTGGATGGGGACATGGATAGGAAGGGTTTAGAGGGATATGGGCCAAATGCTGGGAAACGGGGCTAGATTAATTTAGGATATCTGGGTCAGCATGGACGAGTTGGACCGACGGGTCTGTTTCCGTATTGTATGTGAGGTTTGCGGTGTCTGTGGTTGGGAGATAGAGATGCTGTTCCCCCAGGCCCCTCGGATTCGCTGGAGCTCTGAATTCTGACAAGACAAGACCACCCTGCGATAAAAGCTAAACCCTACTTGGGAACTTGTGCCAACGTTTTATCACAAAGCGTCCTGAAAGGATCTCTGAAGAAGGGTCCAGACCCGAAACGTCAGCTTTCCTGCTCCCCTGATGCTGCCTGGGCCTGCTGTGTTCCTCCGACCCCACACCTTGTTATCTCAGATTCTCCAGCATCTGCAGTTCCTACTATCTTGCAGTCTGCGATGGGTCACCAACTTTTTGTGAGCTGGCACATGCATCAGCAGGTGATGATGGTGAGGGAGGGCAGTGGGAGGACTCTTGCTGGAAAGGAAGGGTGAGGAGATGGTGGGGCAGAGAGAGAGAGAGAGAGAGAAAGCCCAATCTGAACCCTACTGTCATTCCATGTGTATGTTCTAAATCGTCCCTCCTTCATCCCTAATTTCCCTTGCTGTGGAATAGAGGATCCTGCCTCATGATCTTTGGACTGCCCGCGTATTCGAATCTCAGGTTATGTTTCTCCATCAGCATAATCACATGGCAGTCCCAGTCCCTCCTGACTTCCCAAACTCTGATATCGACCACAGTCGAGGTAAGGAAGGGGGAGAAACGAGAGAGCAGGGTCTCAAACCCGGTTTAATTTGGAAATGAAGGCGCAGGACACGAGAATGCCTGTCCAGGGGGAGTAGGAGGGGAAGAGTTGAGAGAGCTTGAGGTCAGACCCAGGGTGCAGCTCGGGTGGAGGTAAAGCCTGAGATTTTGAGGTGGAGACGTTTACCATGCACATATAAGGGGAAAGATTAGGAGCCTTTCTAACTATGACATGATGTTTTTGGGAGGAGAACAAAATCTCCTATGGATTTCAGTCTGGGTTAGAAAGGGGATGGAGGGAAATAGTTTCTATCCTGTCAATCCCTGCAGTAGGACTATGGGAGACTAAATGGAGTCAAAACACCAGCAGCATAACAACAAAATCCTCCTAAATTTCCTCTGAATCTAGTTCACTGCAAACATATCCTTCCGATGCCAGTCACGAGAACTCTACATCTGAACTGGGGTTCAACTAATGCTTTATATATTTACAGTATTACCTCCTTACTCTTTTATTAAAATGAAAACCCCTCTTTTTAATTCTCCATCTCTCTCTTTCTTTCAATCCCCATTTCTCCATCACTCCCCTGTCTCGTTCTCTGAATCTCTTCTGGATCTTGCAAGTTATTTATTTCTCTCAAGCCCTCTCTCTCTTGTCTGTCACACTTAATACACTTTCCTTCCTCTTTCTCATAAGGAAAGGCATAGGTAGGAGCAGAAATAGGCTGTTCACAGAATTCTTACACTGTGGGAAGAGGCCATTCAGTCCATCTCTGAACAGCATCCCACCCAATCCCTGTATCTCTGGCTAACCCACACATCCCTGGACATTATGGTGTGATTTATCATGAAACATGTGTATCCTCAGAATGTAGGAGGAAACTCACACAGAAAGTCACCCGAGGGTGGAATCGAACCAGGCCCCTTGGCACTGTGAGGCAGCAGTGTTAACCACTGTCATGTCTGCGCTGCCATTCAATGAGATTGTGTTTGATCTGATCATCCTCAACTCCACTTTCCTGCACTTTCCCCATAACCCTTGATTTCCTCCTTACTGAACTCTGTTTCTCTCTCTCTTTATTTCTCATCATCTCTCCTGCATGGATAAACTCTACTTCTCTGTGTTATGCTGTCTCTCCCGTTGTCTCTCAGTCTCTGCCATCTCGGTCTCTCAAATTTTGTATTGTGATACTTCTATCTCTGTCTCTATCTCTGTCTCTCTTTCTATGTCTATCTCTCTCATCTGACATCTCACTGTGTCTCTCTCTGTCTCTCCCTCATGTCTCTCTGTCTCTCACTCTCGCTTTCTCTCCCTGTCTCTCTCTCTCTCTTTCTCTCTCTGTCTCTCACTCTATCTCTCTGTCTCTCCCTCTCTTTATCTCTCAAATCGCACTCTGTCTCTCTCACTGTCTGTTTCTCTGCTCCTGTCTCTGTCTCTCTCTCTCTCTGCCTCTCTCTCACTGCCTCTCATTGTGTGTGTGTCTCTCTCTCTCACTGCCTCTCATTGTGTGTGTCTCTCTCTCTCTCACTGTCTCTCATTGTGCGTGTCTCTCTTGCTGTCTCACTCTGTGTGTCTCTCCCACTGTCTCTCACTCTCTCTGTCTCTTTCTCTGTCTCTGTCTTTCTCTCAAATCTCACTCTGTCTCCTGATTTTTAACACCATCTCTTTCTCAGGTTCTCTCTCATGGCCTATGTCTCTCTCTCTCTCATGCTCTGTCTCTTTCTGTGTGTGTCTTTCACTCCCTCTATCTCTCTCTGTGTTTCATTGTCTCAGTTTCTATTTGTTGATCTTTCTCCCCATTTCTCTCTCTCAAGTTTGCCGTATCTCTCTTTCTCACGTTCTCTTTATCTTTGTATCTTTCAGCTTCTCTATCTTCCTTGCAACACATTTTATCTCTGTTTCTATCTACCCTTCTCCCCATCTTTCTCTCTCTCACTTTTGCAATCATTCTCTTTTTCTATGCGCCTCTTTCACTCTCCCCATCTCTCTGTCTCTGTTAATACAGTCATACAATCTTAGAGCAGTACAGCACGGAAACAGGCCATTTGGTCCAATCTGTCCATGCTGACCAGAAATCCTAAATTAACCTTGTCCCATCTGCCAGCATTTGGCCCACATCCCTCTAAACCCTTCCTATCCATGTCCCCATCCAGATGCCTTTTAAATGTTGTAATTGTACCAGCCTCCACCACTTCCTCTGGCAGCTCGTTCCATACACGCACCACCCTCTGTGTGAAAAAGTTGCCCCTTAGTTCCCTTTTAAATCTTTCCCCTCTCACCTTAAATCTGTGGCCGCTAATTTTGGATTCCACGACCCTGGGGAAAAGATCTTTTCAATTTACCCTATCCATGCCCCTCATGATTTTATAAACCTCTGTAAGGCCCCCATCAGCCTCCGACGCTCCAGGGAAAATAGCCCCAGCCTATTCAGCCTCTCCCTGTAGCTCAAACCCTCCAACCCTGGCAACATCCTTGTAAATCTTTTCTGAATCCTTTCAAGTTTCACAACATCCTTCCTGTATCAGGGAGACCAGAATTGAACACAGTATTCCAAAAGTGGCCCTAACCAATGTCCTGTACAGCTGCAACATGACCCTCCCAACTCCTATACTCAATGCACTGACCAATAAAGGCAAGCGTACCAAACACCTTCTTCACCGCCCTGTCTACCTGCGACGCCACTTTCAAGGAACTATGAACCTGCCCCCCAAGGCCTCTTTGTTCAGCAACACTCCCCAGGACCTTACCATTAAGTGTATAAGTCCTGCCCTGATGTGCCTTTCCAAAATGCAGCACCTCACATTTATCTAAATTAAACTCCATCTGACACTCCTCGGCCCATTGGCCCATCTGATCGAGATCCCGTTGTACTCTGATGTAACCTTCGTCGTCGTCCACTACAACCTCCAATATTGGTGTCATCTGCAAACTTACTGACCATAACCTCCTACATTCACATCTAAATCATTTATATAAATGACGAAAAGCAGTGGACCCAGCACCGATCCCTGTGACACATCGCTGGTCACAGGCCTCCAGTCTGAAACTCAAATCTCCACCACCTCCCTCTGGTTTCTACCTTTGAGCCAATTTTGCTTCCATTTGGATAGCTCTCCCCGGATCCCATGTTATCTAACCTTGCTAACCAGTCTACCATGTGGAACCTTGTCGAATGTGATCTCTCTCTTTTTATGTGTCTGTTTCATTCCCTCGAACCCCCTCTCTCCATGTATTATCTCTCTGTTTCTATCTGTCGATCTTTCTCCACATCTCTCTTTGACTCTCTCTCTGTCTGTCTCAACTTTGCGAACCCTTTTTTGTTTGCTTCTGGGATGTGGGGGTTACTGGCTGGGCCCAGAATTTATTGCCCTGTCCCTAGTTGCCCCCCTTGAGAAGGTGGGGGTGAGCTGCCTTCTTGACCCGCTGCAGTCCATGTGCTGTAGGGTTGACCCACAATGCCCCTTAGGGAGGGAATTCCAGGATTCTGACCCAGCGACACTGAAGGAACGGGGATATATTTCCCAACTCAGGATGGGGAGGGGCTCGGAGGGGAACTTGCAGGGGGTGGTGTTCCCATGTATCTGCTGC
>NW_025975871.1:0-7724 GCF_021869965.1 Rhincodon typus
AAGGTGGGGAGGGAAAGATGTCTTTGGTGGTGGGGTCGGATTGCAGATGGCGGAAGTGTCGGAGGATGATGCGTTGGATCCGGAGGTTGGTGGGGTGGTACGTGAGGACGAGGGGGATTCTTTTTTGGTTCTTATTGCGTGGACGGGGTGTGAGGGACGAGGTGCGGGAGATGTGGGAGACACGGTTGAGGGCGTTCTCGACCACCGAGGGGGGGAAGTTACGGTCCTTGAAAAACGAGGACAACTGAGATGTACAGGAGTGGAATGCCTCATCCTGGGACCAGATGTGGCGGAGGCGAAGGAATTGGGAATAGGGGATAGCATTTTTGCAGGAAGGTGGGTGGGAGGAGGAGTATTCGAGGTAGCTGTGGGAGTCGGTGGGCTTGAAATGAATATCGGTTTCTAGGTGGTTGCCCGATATGGAGACAGAGAGGTCCAGGAAGGGGAGAGAGGTGTTAGAGATGGTCCAGGTAAACTTAAGGTTGGGGTGGAAGGTGTTAGTGAAGTGGATGAACTGTTCGAGCTCCTCGTGGGAGCACGAGGCGGCGCGGATACAGTCATCAATGTAACGGAGGAAGAGGTGGGGTTTAAGGCTGGTGTAGGTACGGAAGAAGGATTGTTATTTCACAAGTTTCAAAATCTCCCCTCCCCCTACCGCATCCCAAAACCAGTCCAGCTCGTCCCTGCCTCCCTAACCTGTTCTTCCTCCCACCTATCCCCTCCTCCCACCTCAAGCCGCAACTCCATCTCCTACCGACCAACCTCATCCCACCCCCTTGACCTGTCCCCTTTCTAACTCCCCACCTACACTCACCTTTACTGGCTCCATCCCCGCCTCTTCGACCTGTTTGTTTCCTCTCCACCTATCCTCTCCTCTATCCCTCTTCTATCCGCCTCCCACTCTCTCCCTATTTATTTCAGAACCCCCTTCCCCTCCCCCTTTTCTGATGAAGGGTCTAGGCCCGAAACGTCAGCCTTTCTGCTCCTATGATGCTGCTTGGCCTGCTGTGTTCAACCAGCTCTGCACCTTGTTGTCTTAGATAAAGAGGAGGCTGGAAGAACACAGCAAGCCAGGAAACATCTGAAGGAAAGGGGCAGTCAACGTTTCGGGTATTACACTTCTTCAGGATATGCAAATTAACCATGTGTGAAAAACACTGCTCCTAAAGTGGGAGGAACAAGTATCTGTTTCTTTCCAAGGGGGAAGGAGTTGTGGTGGAACGTGAGGTCATTATAACTGTCATTGTTAAACAATGTTATTCAATTCACAGTTCATCTGCAAATCAACATTCTTCAAAGAATACAGTTGAGAAATGTACTTAAGAAGGAATCATTAGGCCTATGTCATGTCCACTGATTTCCACTTTATAATCTGTGAGGTCAGGAAGATTCAGTGTTACAAGTCACTTTCCACCACATCCTCATCTGTTCAACTGACCAAGATACACAAGGATTTGAACCCTACCCATTATAGCTGCTGCATCCTGACAATCTACAGTAAGCCCAGTAAAGCATGATTACGGAGATGGATTGGGGAATGGGTAGGGGTATATGTGGAGGGTGGGTGCAGTTTGCACAGGGTACCTCCTAGCAGTTGCCAATGGTAAATGGGCTGCTTTCTGGGGAATGTTACGACACAGAGCTAGTAAGTCATTTAGTATCTCTCAACAACTCTTCTGATTAGATTTTCCCACTTTAGATTCACACAAACCTTCTGACATTGGACAGAAGCTGTACTACTCATTTGCATAGGACAAAATTACTGAGCATTCTTTGATGACATCGCCATAGTAAAAGTATTAAAATCTGGAGTACTTATAAAAATGTTGCAAGTATTTTCCTGAGCAGACCTTGAGATAATTGTATTAGGCTTTGAGTGGTACCACTTGTAAACATGGTGGCACAACATGAAGCAACATATGAATTGAATGTGTGTAATATCATCTTTTCCATGTGGAGTGTTGACTTCTCGCTACATTATCTTGTTGAAAGGTGAACCCTGAAAAGGAACAGAATAAAGGAGGGTGTAATAGCTTCAGATGTGGCAAGGTGATGCACAAAGATTTTTTGTAACAGTCATTAATGATACAATCTAATAAATAACGTCAGTGTCAGAAGTCTACTGAGGTGCTACTATCATTCTCAGGCAATGGGTATTAACAGGAAAGAAACAGTGACCAGCAGGGAATGCATCTCTTCAGGAGAATGGAACAAGATAGTGCAATGAGGGAAGAAACCAATGCCAGAAGCTTCAGCAACTTTGGTGGTTTGCCAAGAGAGAAGGTACTGCTGTTTGTGATAGACTGAGACCATAAACAGGGAAGGCACAATTGGGTCAGGGAGGACGGAGATGCCAGGATCAGGACACCAGAGAATGCTTGAATTTAGTTGAACATCATGCCAAGTTGTGTGTTGTACAGGTAAGAGTTAATAAAATTGGCATTCCTATATAATACAATGATACAGGAACAAGCACAGCATTTTTACTGCTTTTGATCATTGAGTATCAACAATGACAAGTGCTTGTGAAAGAAATTCCATTTATGACTAATGATACACCCAACCCTCAGTGGCAACATTGTACACTGTACTCTTGTAGTTGAGTACCGATGACAGTAAAACCTAAATCTAAAATCTAAAGTATAATGTGTATAACTTTATTGGCTGGTGTATAGGGAGATGGATTTATTAACTGTAAATATAGAAAGATACTGGTTAATAAATAAATGTTCAAAAGATTTGAGAAAAATTAAATTTTTCATCTCAGAGAAATATCCTTAACTAAATAACTTTAACCGTTTCTATAAACAAACTACTTTCAAAAGTACTGCGGCAGATGCATCATTGGATATTCTCTGGGATATGTGCCTTTAACATAGGCATAAATAAGCTGCATTAAGAAAGTATTCAACAGTCATATAAAGGGCACAGTCTATGTTTGATTAGGCTAGTAACTGGTGCTGGATATGACTATATATTCCACACACTCCACCATCAAGTGGCATGTGCATACGTAAAGCATGTCAAAGGAAGGAGCAAAAACAGAAATTGCTGGGAAATCTCAGCAGGTCTAGCAGCATCTGTGGAGAGAATTTAGAGTTAATGAGTGACCCTTACTCATTCTAATTTACAGCATCCACAGTTCTTTATATACAAGGAAGGAGATTGATTAGCAGCTCAATATTGACAAACTTGTTAAAATTATAACAGGAAACCTTATAATATCCAAGAAGTTATATGAAAATGCTGAATTTTGTGATTCTGGTAAAGAAACTTTTGAGGTACAAGAGGACTTTTAGATCTGAAACAAACACAGAGGATACTGGAGAAACTCAGCAGGCCTAGCAGCATCTGTGGAGAGAGAAATAGAGTTGATGTTTCGATTCCAGCATGACTCTTCTTCAGGTTAAAATACTAGCATCAATCTTTGATTCAATAGGTTTACCATAATAAGTATATCTAACCTAGACTCAGCCTGTACAATATCCCCACTGTTTAGTAGATATCCCACAGTTGTTTTGTTTATTTGTTAATAGTGATGGTGAGGAGAGAAGGAGACAGAAAGTAATGAGGTAGAATTATGTTTCCTGCTAGAAATTTGAATTCTGTGAATCTTTGGGTTGCAAATCTTTCACCTCCAATATATTCACCCAGAGTGCAGTATTCAAATAAGCAAGCTTCTACAGGTTTTTTTTTGCAAACATCCACCCATGTCTGGAGACTTACCATTTTTAGATAAAGGTCCCAGAGGCATCACAAACCATATATAGAATTGTAGAGTTTAATCACACCAGTGTGTGCTACATACTGATTCATGACTCTAGTTTTTATGCTGATAAATTGGATTGCATTGAAGTTATAATCAAATAAAATGTATATTATTTCTGCAAATAGTTGAACCCAAATACAAAAATGCGAAACACATTCAAGCTGGAACATTTCCATTGTAGGTTGATTGAGAAGTCAATGATCCAGGGTACATGTCCAATTCCATAGGCTAATTGTAATGTTTAGTACAAGTAGTATAAATGTATAGTTAAAGAAGATTGAAAGATGGTAGAAACACATAGCATAAGGTATTAAAATAAAATAGATAAAACCTTCAATGCATTTTCTACGTGTAAAGACTGAGCTAACCAAACAAAATTGAATCTGCGGCTGATACATCAGTTATACTCCATTAATTTTGAACAAGACAAATTCCTGGCTATACTTAAATCAGTATTTCCTACAAGTTTGCTTTTGATCATGAGTAAATCTAAGAGCACTCAGTAACTTTTCAGGAAAGAAATGGCGAACGAATCGCGATGCAGCAAAAATTGGTTCCTGTAAATTATAACCATCTCACACAAACGAAATGCTTCATTCCAATTACCAAATATAAGTGTTGTGCTCTCGGAAAGAAACAAACTGTGGTTAAAATCCTTAGAAGTGGACAGTGATCAAAATTACCTTGCAAATCATAGACACTGTGTATCAATACAAAAAGACACATTTATTCCATGATGATACCAAAGACACTGTCATATCGGTGGCCAACAACGCATCGCACAAGTTGCCAATGTACTACAATTATCTTCAAATGTATCGGTTTTGTTTCTGGTGCATTTTAAAGATACTAAAACATTTTGCAACTGGCACTGCAGATTTAGGACTGTTCCCAGCAATTTAACTGAGATTATCTCTGTACAATTTTAGAAATATCACTCTTAATTCGGACTGAAACAACGTTCAATGCTGTTTTGCAGAGCTCCAGAATTACTTCGTAGACTTGAACATGTCCATCTCAAGTTCTGAGGGTCACCGGACCCGAAACGTTAACTCTGTTTTCTCCTCCACAAATGCTGCCAGACCTGATGAGCTTTTCCAGCAACTTTGTTTTTGTCCCTGATTTACAGCATCCGCAGTTCTTTTGGTTTTTATGTCCATTTTATACCTGCCAACTGAGCTATACAAAATAGACCTTTCGCTGTTAATTTCCAATCAGTTACCCACTTCAGCACAAACTATCGAAGATAATGCAATCATGTTATTAACCATTGAATTAATACGATTTATTTACAGGGAAACCCGAAAGAAAGACTGAACTATACATTCGATATATAAGCACACCGAAATGCCTTTACTAATTATAATTGAACCCAGCAAGCGTCTCTTACCACGCGATCTCGTTGAGATTAAAACATTGTCCTTTGAAAAAGTTCTAAAAAGGAGCGGATTTTACAATTTCTCACATATGCATGGAAAAATACGCAATTAGCCTTAAACAGCATATTTGACTGACTGTCCGCGAGTAGAATTTCTCATTAGCACGAGAAGCTAACGCCGAAGAAGTTACGAAACCTTTCCAAACAATGAAATGAATATTGTTCAACCTCACA
The DNA here is from genome assembly GCF_021869965.1 of Rhincodon typus. Taxonomy (NCBI): domain Eukaryota; kingdom Metazoa; phylum Chordata; class Chondrichthyes; order Orectolobiformes; family Rhincodontidae; genus Rhincodon; species Rhincodon typus. The sequence goes on from NW_025975871.1 coordinate 5,382, forward strand.
CGCGTCAAACTGCAGAGAGATACACAGAAACCGTGTTACAATAAAAACGCTACAGTTTGTTCTCAGTCTTGCCACAGATATATCTTTTGTTCTTAATCTGTGCTAAGATCAAAAATGAATATTGGAACAATTTAGACTTCAATTCAGACAGATTTCGGTCACCTCCGATAACAAGAGGGATTATAATTCGCTACTGGGTTCCCGGGGAATCTGAGCGAGTGCCCTCTGTTTTTACTGCGCTCTCTGTGAACACAAATTACGAACAACCCACCCTCAGGAGGCTCAATTATTTATGTAATGTGCTGTGTTTTAACATTTGATTTATACCTATTGATCGCAGCCTACAATTAGTGCTGTTCCCTGTTGCTACCACGCCGCTAACCCACACGTTACACGGCAACAAAACGTCGGGGGAAACTGGAAAAACGAGGCCATCGTTGTAAGAACTCAGGGGGATAGTTCCACTTGAATCCAGTCCACGCCGTGTCCCTGAAAAACACACATTTCTTTTGTAACGAGGGATATTTAAAAGTAGTTAGCAATTACGATGAATGATATTTCAAGTTGCAATGACGTGAACATTTGAAATAATTAAATTTAGTTTAATTTGTATAGAGGCTGCGTGATATGTTGATATGAAACATCCATCAAATCTGAAGTTTTTTTTCGCAAAGCTAACAGCAACCTTAATGCATTTGACCTGGATTACAAAGTGAAGACCTATCAATCTGATTTTACGTCCTGTGAACGGGCAAAGTCCAACATGGATCAATGATTGGACATGGGTAGCCAATGGTTTGTAGATTGTAAAACAGAGATACCCAGGCAATTTACCCTCTCCACTTCGCACTGCTTTTAATTAAATGAGTTGGCCTGGTGAACAAAGGTAAATTTGTGTGCGCTAACTACGCGTGTTTATTCACTAAATTAAAAACATCTTACCCTGAAACTTTTTTTTGCATGTTTTCAGAACAACTCCCAGGACTCGAGGCCGACTGCAGCAGAATGATATGAAATGTAGAGGAATTCCCATCAAATAAAGCCAGACATCCAATTGAGAGCAGACTGCGTCCGTGTATAACATCGCTTGATGCTTTGTATTTCTTTAGTTTTTTTTTGCATAAAGGCTAAATCTGCCAGTTACCAATGGAACTGTTTTCCCACGTTGAAATTGTTTCCTGACGGACTGAAACTGCAGCAAGTAAAACAGGTCAGAATATTGAAATCCAGAGACACAATGATCCTTGTCTCTTTGAAAAATGACCCCAAACCGCAGGCTAATAGCCATATATTAAATGTAAAATTTTCCTCCTCAATATTTAACATGTTTACTTTAGCAAGCACATAGATGCGGGTGGTCTTCGTATATCCTGTAAGGGTCAATGTGTGAATGAATCATCTATTGTATCCCCCACTGTCAAAGTAATATTCAAACATTACACAGTTTTGAATCGCGAGGAGACGATGGAATACTGAAATGTTACAAAGTGTTGAAAATGCTGCATTTGTGCACGCGTTCCCAATTTGCACCCTATCCCATACAGGAACCATATGTAGAATGTCTAATGCAAGTATCTCCCGGATTTTAATCATTGTCAAAATAAAATTATTCAAGCAATTTTCTTGCCGATGTTTAGAACGAAGTTACGTTGGCTTTGGAACCAGTCAGAATATTTCCGTTGGAAATCGAAACGCACCACTGTAACACAGAAAGCCGGAACTAACTCAAAACGAGCTCTAGCCAAACTCGATCGACAAATGTGTTTTCTTTTGAACGAATGAGCTTCAATAAAGTACACATTCCAAAAAATAAAGCCTCTGGGTCAGAGAGGCTGAGGATTTTTAATCGTGGGGGCAGACAAAAGCGGCCAAATGCTCAGCAAGCGACCCAGAGTGCTGATATAAATACTGTGTGTGTAAATCGATTTATAGAAATGAAGCTTCCTTATATCGAGAATATATCAACTGTGATAACAGTTTCTTTTTCTGCGATTGTATATCTCCCTGTGTGTGTGTTTCTGTGTTTGTGTATGTATCTGTGAGAAATCTCTGCATGTATATCTGTGCATGTGTACAAATCTGTGTGTATATCTCTGTGTATGTATGAATATCTGTGTATGCATATCTGTATGTGGAAATATAATCTATGTACCTGAGTGTGTGTGTATCTGTGTGTTTGTGTGTATGTGTGTGTGTGTATCTGTGTGTGTGTGTATCTGTGTGTATGTGTGTGTATCTGTGTATGTTTGTGTGTTTCTGTGTATGTGTGTATCTGTGTATGTGTGTATGTATCTGTGTGTGTGTGCACGTGTGTATCTGTGTGTGTGTATGTGTGTGTATCTG
>NW_025975872.1:0-7724 GCF_021869965.1 Rhincodon typus
CATCCAGCTCTACACCTTGTTATCTAACATTTATTTACTTTTTTGTTGCAAGTTGAATTCTTCGGGCTATTGCTACATTCCTCTATATTTTAATTGGCCTCAGATTAAATTTCTAGAAAACAAAGGTTCTCTCTCAGCATGCTCCTGCCACATGACAGTGCCCCCAACCCGACCATCAAACTCCATGGTGAGCCCATGGATAATGTGGATCATTTCCCATACTTGGCAGGTCTCCTGTCAGTGCAACCAGACATTGACCATGAAATCAACATCGACTCCATTACACCAGGTGCAGCCTTCAGATGCCTGAAGACCATGATCTTAAACCCAGCACTGAGTTCATGGTCTGTAGTACAGCTGTGGTCCCCATCGACCTTTGTGCATCAGATCATGGACAATGGACAGCAGACACCTTAAATCCCAGGAGGTTTCTCACCAATGCTACAAATCCACTGATAGGAAAGGCTTACCAATGTGAGTGTTTCGTCCTGGTTCAGAAACAAGGCATTGGCCAGGAACAGAGATAACAAAGTGTAGAGCTGGATGAACACAGCAGGCCAAGCAGCATCAGAGGAGCAGGAAGGCTGATGTTTCAGGCCTAGACCCTTCATCAGAAATGGGGGAGGGGAACGGGGTTCTGAAATAAATAGGGAGAGAGGGGGAGGCGGATAGAAGATGGATAGAGGAGAAGATAGGTGGAGAGGAAACAGACAGGTCAAAGAGGCGGGGATGGAGCCAGTAAAGGTGAGTGAAGGTGGGGAGGTAGGGAGGAGATAGGTCAGTCCAGGGAGGACGGACAGGTCAAGGGGGCGGGATGAGGTTAGTTGGTAGGAAATGGGGGTGGGGCTTGAGGTGGGAGGAGGGGATAGGTGGGAGGAAGGAAAGGTTAGGGAGGCGGGGATGAGCTGGGCTGGTTTTGGGATGCGGTAGGGGGAGGGGAGATTTTGAAGCTTGTGAAATCCACATTGATACCATTGGGCTGCAGGGTTCCCAAGCGGAATATGAGTTGCTGTTCCTGCAACCTTCGGGTGGCATCGTTGTGGCACTGCAGAAGGCCCAGGATGGACATATCATCTGAGGAATGGGAGGGGGAGTTGAAATGGTTCGCGACTGGGAGGTGCAGTTGTTTATTGCGAACCGAGCGTAGGCGTTCTGCAAAGCGATCCCCGAGCCTCCGCTTGGTTTCCCCGAGGTAGAGGAGGCCACAACACGTACAGCAGATGCAGTATACCACATTAGCAGATGTGCAGGTGAACATCTGTTTGATGTGGAAGGTCTTCTTGGGGCCTGGGATGGGGGTGAAGGAGGAGGTGTGGGGGCAGGTGTAGCACTTCCTGCAGTTGCAGGGAAAAGTGCCGGGTGTAGTGGGGCTGGAGGGGAGTGTGGAGCGGACAAGGGAGTCATGGAGAGAGTTGTCCCTCTGGAAAGCAGATAAGGGTAGGGAGGGAAAAATGTCTTTAGTGGTGGGGTTGGATTGCAGATGGCAGAAGTGTCGGAGGATGATGCATTGGATCTGGAGGTTGGTGGGGTGGTACGTGAGGACGAGGGGGATTTTTTTTGGTTGTTATTGCGGAGACGGGGTGTGAGGGATGAGTTGCGGAAAATGCGGGAGACAACCAGCTTCAATGGATGGACCATATTATCCATATGTCCAACACAAAACTCCCTAAACAACTGCTCTCCTCCACAATGATAAGCAATCACTAGGAATGCAGAGGAGATGTTGCAAGGACATCCTTAAAGCCTCCCTAAACAAATGCAACAACTCCATCAACACAAGGGAATTGCTTGCCCTAGAACTGGAAAAGAAGTATCTGTGAACGTGGCAACCATTTCGAACGAGCACGTACAGGCCAAGCCAAGCTATAGAAAAAGTATTCCGAATCCACAGCCTCCTATTCACCTCATCAAACAGTGCCATCTGTGACAGAATCTGTGGCTCCAGGATTGGACTATTCAACAACTAAAACAGAAATTGCCAGAAAAAACTCAGCAGATCTGGCAGCATCTGTGGAGAGAAATCAGAGCTAACCTTTTTGGTCCAGTGACCTTTTTTCATAACTGATGGCAACTAGGAAAAAGCTGCATTTCATGCAGAAGGTAAGATGGGGAGAGGGGTAGGGAGTAAGCAGTATGTGGAGATAGGGCACTAAGAGAGAGGACAGTTGGGCAGATAAAGGAGTGGATAATGTGGCAAGGAGTTCCAAACATGCTCAATCCTCTGAGAGTAGAAATTATTCCTCACCTCAGTCTTAAATTGGCACCTCTTTATTCTGTGATTACTGTCTGAGATAAAGGTCAACCTAGGGAGAATGAAGAGCTGCTAATGGGGACTATTGGTGGTGAACAATGGGTTGTATGTAATAGCAGGCCATGTGATAACAAGGCCTGGAGTGTAGGGCCTGGGGTAAGGACAAGGGAGAAGGTGTGCAAGCCTTAATATGGTTGAACTTGATATTGAGTCCAGAAAGCTGTAGAGTTCCCAAGCAGAAAATGAGGTGTTGTTCATCAAGCTTGCATTAACATTTGCTGGAACACTGCAGCAAGCCTGAGACAGAGATGTTGGCCAGGGAAATGTGTTGAAATGGACTATTCCGCCATTGCAGAGACCATATCTCAAGAGTGAATGCAAGTCATCCTCAACCCTAAGGGACTGCCAAAGAAGAAAGACTTACTTTAATGCTTTCTAAAGTTGTTTGAAACTTCAAGAATGATGTGGCAGATTTGGAATTACCTATTGTTCACTTTAAAAGTTCACCTTAGCATTGAGGGCACTGGACTATCAATTCATCACCCTATTAACTAATGATCTCTAGCCATGTATTCAATCCCACAGCCGCTATAGAGTTTAGTTTTTTAATGAATTATGGTCTAGATTAAAATGTTACGATTAATATTGATGACTATGGGCTGAATCTTATATTAATTTAGTTGTATCATTTTCATGGAGGGTTTCTCTCTATGAGGTCTAGCAGGTGTTCAATGCTATCATTCTTAACCAGTCTCATTAATTACCTATCCTATGGCACCCCCCTTGTCTAGTGATAACCTGATTCTGCCATAGTTAGAGCTCTCTGCCACTGCCAGGGTATGCCGTGATAGCCAGGGATCCCTGGTGCCAACACCAACTTTAAAAGATCATTGTCTTAGTCAAATGCCGTCAGCCTGAGTCATCTTTTTGGGTCATTTTCACTAAACATGGCAGACAAGGGGAAATTGGTGCTCTACTATAAAAATACCACACTCAGTCAAAGGCGGACTTGATGTCAACGACAGTAACTCTCCCCTCCCCTCTGGGGTTCAGCTCTTTTTGTCCATGTTTGGATGAAAACCGTAGTGAGCTTAGGAGCTGTGTGGGCAGCAAGCTGGCTATGGTTGAGTAAGTGCTATTTGATACTGCTGTTGATGATACCACCTATTGCTTTCCTGATGATTGAGAGAAGCCTGATAGGACAGGAATTGGTTAGGTTGAATTTTATCCTGTGTTTGGCCATGCCAGATAGATGCTAATGGATTTGGAAGGCACTATTGGAGGAATCTTGGTGAGTTGCTGCATTTTGTAGATAGTACACAAAGCCCCTGTGCAGTGAGAGAGTGAATGTTTAAGGTGATGCATGTGGTTCTGATCATGCAACCTTATTTATACTATACCCCAGCTCTCCAAAGTAAGTGTTCTAAAATTGATCACATTTATGAATAGAGTATGATAGGAGAATACAAACATAAGCAGTGTGGAGCTGGTGATCTTCCTAAAACTTAAGTTTGCGCCAATCGCTTTTTAGTTATTCTTACTTCACTCACTCCTACTGATGTACACTTGTGTACAATGCAAAAATACACAATATATTGTGTGAGTAGGTTATCTTACAGCCTGAATTCTAGCAGATGTTCTCAAACTATGGTTCTATGAATTGAAAGACCACAACCAGCAACTCATAGCACCCAGCTATAAACCTCAGACAACATCTCCTGGAACACTCCTGAGTTTTAGACAGTTAGCCTATTAATAACCACTGGGTAAATAACATAGCAAAAGTGATGATGTGGATGTGATGAAATAGTAGAAACTTGATGGCCAGATCATGTTGTTTATCAGCTGCAAAGCAATGGAACTTGAACCGTACAAAAGAAAATAGAGACTTATTCAAATGTGCAATATTCTTTAAGCATGTCTGAGGCCTTGCTCAAGGTCTATGGAGGAGAACCAACATCTGTACCATTGTATAAGGCAGCATCAGTAACACAAGGATTAAACAGTCCAACATTCCCAGTGCAACCATGAGGCAACGAAATGTTACCTGGAACTGCAACCAGCTGGGATTTGTCCTTAACATGACAAGATTCATGCGATGTTAGACTTCATCAAGCATGCATCCAGGTGTCTCAAAACAGCAACTTTTCAATGCTGCAATTCTGAAATCTGGGAATTCACCTGTATTCAGCAAACCCATCACACTGTTACCAATCCTGTGAACTAACCCAGCAAGTGACAGCCCAGAGAGCAAAATGGAAAAATGCACATTACAAGAACTCTCTTAACTCTGCTTCCCCCATTTCTTTGTGAATAAAGTGAAGCAATTCATGATCCCTTGCAGGACAGGTAAGTCCAAAGTTTAATTTCAATTGTATGGCACACGCCAACCTTCAGAAAAGAGAAACATTAACTAAGCACAAATGTTTTGAAACCATTAGAAGTGGCACATTTCCAGGAGTCAGGGTCAGGTTCCTCTCCTCATGGGGGTGGGGTGGGAAGGAGATTGGTGAAGAGCTGAAAACCTTTCTTGGCTCTTTCTGCTTTTTTGCAGGTTGCTTTGTCTGGGACAGAGAGGCAGGAAGGGGTTGAGTGAAATGAAAGTGTGTGGCACTGCTGTTAGTGCTGGTGCTGGTTGGGGTAAGGGTCTCACATGAGTGAGTACTTACTGCAGAGATCATGCAGGCTTTTAGTATTGGGGCATTGGTGGGTAAAAGCGGACGAGGCAGATGTTGTAGACAATAATGAGAGTGGCAGAGCATGAGCTTGGTTGGGAAATGGATACAGTAGCAGAGACAGAGTGTGAGGTGGCAGAGTGAAAAGGGCGATGTTTACCCGGTTTAGTGGAGGACATCGTTGACCTTCTTTCTTCACTGCTGGGGATTCTTCCAGAAGGAAGAGACCACATGGATCTGTGTGGCAACTTCGGACCATACTGACAGGGCAATGTGCACCACCATCCCGAGGAAAGAGGACCTTCCTCCTTGACATCTCTCCATTCACCAGGACCTCTAGGTCTCTATCCATAAAGCAGGACAACAATTTCCATTTGTCAGCCATGTCTGAGACAAATGTCATTAACTATGCCTGGTGGCTCTTAACTTGACAAGGCTTAAACAGTTGCACAATGGCCTTTTAGAGGTGGCCCTGATTCCACTGGTCCCATGGTATCCCGTTATATCCTGGCAGTGGCAAATAGTTCTGGCAATGTTGAGTGGGAGAATCTGGCTAGCAAGAGATGAGAGGGGTACCACAGGGGCATGGTAGGTCGTTAATGAGGTAAATTTGCAATCATCACATGAGAAAATTCACTCAGCGTCATGGAGAGAACCCCATCTTGAAAATCAATAAAAATTAGACTTCATCAAAATATGGTCAAATTCAGCCCTGAGATTAGTTTTGAGCTGGATCTTGGAGAATGAAGAAGTTACTTAAAAGTAAATGGAAAGAATAATTGTGGTGGGGGATTTTTGGTCATTTTAAAAATTAAATGGGAGGACCTTTCTGCAGTTTGGAGTATAGGTTGTGTAAAAGAAAAGTCATTTTTAATTTGCTTGTTACAGTAAAAGTCTCAATACTTGAAACTTATCATTTGATCCTTTTAGTCACTGGAAATTCAAATGTCATTTTAAAAGTTATCAGTCTCTATGGGGATTGAAATAAATTGAAGGTTCTTTATGGGATTCAAATCAAGAAGCTGTGAAAAGAACAGTGGAAATAGCCAGAGGTTAAGCAGATAATATTTCATAGTGACATTTGTTATGTTATAGTAAAGTGAATACGGCAATGTGTATTGTGGAAGCATTTGCCAAGTGATAGATCCTGTCTGAGGATCCCTGCAGCAGTTAACAAAGGTTAATTTGAAGACAGTAGCAGAGAAATTGGAATAGATTTAATAGTAAGTGCCAAAAAGGCAGAAATTGTTGATGCATTGGCTCAGCATCTGAATCTTGAAGAAGGAAAAAGTAATCTAGATGAAATGCAGCTTGAATTGAAATGTAGTTTCATAGAATCATAAAATCCCCACAGTGTGGAAACAGGCCATTCAGCCCATCAAGTCCACACCGATCGTCCAAGAGCATCCTACCCAGCCCCAGCCCCACACCCTAACCCTACATATTACCATGGTTAATCTACCACCTGGACACTATGGGCAATTTAGCATGGTCAATCCACCTACCTGTCCGTCTTTGGACTGTGAGGGGGAAACCGGAGGACCCAAAGAAAGCTCACACAGACACAAGGAGAATGTGCAAACAGCCCCCATGTTCTCCATAAAGATTTTGAATCTTTAGCGAAAATGTTTACAATGTTAAAATGGTCAAAGAAATTTGGGAAATTTTGGAGTCATAGAGTCATACAGCATGGAAACAGACCCTTCGGTCTAACTAGTCCATGCCAAGCATAATCCCAAACTAAACTTGTCCCAACAGCCTGCTCCTGGTCCATATCCTTTAAACCTTTCCTATTCATGTACTTATCCAAATGTCTTTTAAAAGTTGCAATTGTACCCACATCCACCACTTCCTCAGGAAGTTCATTCCACACACGAATCACCCTCTGTGTAAAAAAATTGCCACTCATCTTTTTTAAATCTCTCTACTCTCACCTTAAAAAAGTGCCCCCTAATCTTGAAATCCCCCATCCTAAGGAAAAGACAACTACCATTAACTCTATCTATACCCCTCATTATTTTATAAACTTCTATAAGGTCTAATATGAAGTGTTTTGATAGGAAAAGTATTAAAGGTATAGTTAGCCCTATCAGATAAACAGTTTGCAGATTATGATATACTTAGACCTGCCGAGCACAAAGCAAATGAAAAAAAAGTTTCAAAAAATGCAGGCAAATAAGTAGCTTCTAAGAAGTAGATTTCTGGGGGAAGTATTTGTTAAAGAAAAAAAATGATAGGTGGTATTAGACCATGAAGCTGAAGCAAGGTGTTGAAAACATTAGAAAGTTCATCTTAATGGAAAGACTTAAAATCAGTGTTCCATGAGGAAGAAGGTCTAACCTAGAAGATTGCAATGTTTTTAAAATAAGAGAAGCCACTGTTTACAAACTAACCCATAGACACCAAGATGCTAACAAATCTTTGTTTGCACACACACACAAGCTGAAGAAGTAAAATGAACGATAATGATGCAAGCTCACTGATTGGGACAACAGAAATGAAAGAACAGATGCTCCTCAGAGTAGAAAAAGAGACAGTGGAGGGTATGTATGATTCAAAGAGACATTTTTTTTCTACAAAAGGAACCATATAAAAGCAGATCGCTGGAAATGAATAGCTAAACTGGTGGCATTGTATGAGTGACAGATAGTAGGAACTGCAGATGCTGGAGAATCTGAGATAACAAAGTGTAGAGCTGGATGAACACAGCAGGCCAAGCAGCATCAGAGGAGCAGGAAAGCTGACGTTTCAGGCCTAGACCCTTCTTTCCAAAATACCAGTGAAGATAGCCTAAGGCT
>NW_025975873.1:0-7724 GCF_021869965.1 Rhincodon typus
GTGATTATGGTTATAATTGTAGATCTAGATAACCACTGGAGGGCAGCCTTAAAAACAAGCATTTGCAGAACGAGAGAGGTCATGAAGATAAATTTGTTTTTACTTCATGCGTTTCAATCAGTACACCGCTGACATCTTCAAAATGAAAATCTCTCAAATACCTATTTGCTTTACCTGTCATAGGTGAAATGGCTGCATTGGTAAAGGAATTCCCTGTAAAAAGATTTCAAGTGATTAGGCAAGGTTTAGGAGACTTTCATTTATACTGAATGTGGTGTGGCAAGACACATTTTTTAAATGCACTTGATAAATATTTCTTCTGCTATTATTGACGTTTTTGAGAATGCCACGTCAGTTGCGTGCTGTTTTACAAAATAATTTTATGTGATAAATTCTCTCTCTTTCCAGAGCTTTGCATGCAGTTTAAAGGAGATGCTAATGGCAAATGAACAGAAGGTAGAATCTGTAGAATTGATGCCTCAGTTGTACTTGGGGTGTCAAATTAAAGGGAAGTACATGATTTCAGATCCAACATTCAACAGCTTCACATTTCCCACAGGTCTGTAACATTAGTTTTTAAGTTGTCTACGGATTAGCACACATGTGAATTCATTGTACAGAAACAAGCTCTTTACATATCCTATTAATCTATTTCAACAACAGTTTTCTAATGTTCTGTATAGTTACAAAGAGCCCACTTTCTGTACCTGTTGTGTTTGCTGCAGATGATGTCCCAGTAAGTGCTGTGCTGTTCTCTGTAAGAGAAGCATATAACTTCAGTTCAGACAATCAACAGGCAAACCCTGCCTGCAGCATTTATGTGTGAATTGTCCTCAGGTTAGGACACAGCTAAAATAATTTTAATAATACAAGTTACTTAAAGACCATTGTGCGGAATGTTCAATTTTTCTTGAGTTTAATTGAAACAATTACTCCCTTCAACAATGCATTTAACAGGGTGTCAGTACTGATTTGAAACAACATCTATTCCCAGTACAATTATGGATAATTTACGTGGTTATGCTCATGTTCATAGGTCTAGAGCAAACTGTCGCCACTCGAAAGAAGTTTGCATTAATAGGAAGGAGAAAATATACATTCAACAATGTGGAAAATTTTATCCATTGGTGTCTAGTTGTCATTTTCAAATTTGAAATGTCACAAACAACAGTTTACAATTATCTGTCACAGATGATGTGATAATAGTGCAAAAGATGTTCCCTGCAAATAAAAAGATTATAAGCAGTGAGGCCAAATATGAAAGATTTCGTCTTGACAATCTCTGGAACTCATCTGCTGCAGTGGCCTTTTATTGAATTGACATGAAGGCAGAAAACTGGTAGAATATATAACCAGTTCCAATTTGATTCTGGAAAATCTCCACCTTTACTGATTTTGCAAAACTGACGTGTATTGGTAACAGCCTGGGCCCATAATTTGTGCCACTATCAATGTCATAGACTTTAGTTATGAAGTTACACCAAGCGTTGATTGTTGTATGAAATTAGAGATGATATGTTCTGCCATTAGTCTCCTACTCTACAAGAAGTGTCAGTACACAAGGTGGCACTTTCACAATTCACGGGACCAAGATTGGTTTCACTGGACCTTTATTCCAGTAGTCTCAGTGGTTTTGAAATTAGCACATATGCATTATGATGATGTTTGGGGACAATATGTTTCCAATGAAAGAGATGGAAACTATATTGCTTTAATCTCAAGAAAAGCATTTATTGGCTGTTTACATTATTTACAAGTTAAATTATTGCATTGACTTAATCAGAACATTCCCCTCTCGCGTTCCACCTACATGTGATCTAACATTACTTGACGTTATTGATGATACAGAGTAACAATGAGCAGAGTAGGTATTATAACCTTTAATTACACACTCTTAAATCTTTCAAACAGCTATTCACATTTTAAACTAACCCTACTTGTACTCCCCAGAGTCTCTTGTGCCTTGAAGTTGAATGGAAGTCTGTTGGAGACAATTATGCTCCAACTATGATATGGACTTTGAAAGAAAAGACACTCTTCCTCTTTTGTCAAATTCAAAATCTGAGTTCCTGCCAAGAACCAGAATGTCTGCAACCACATATCTTCTTTGAGTGCAACGACTTTTCTCAAGAAGGATACATTTCATTCTTTAGTATCATTGACTTCGCAGATATGTGCAAATTTCGATAGTCAGGGTTTAGATATGTGCCCTGTAGATGGTAGATCCCTCCTGCTGTAACAAATCATCCTCAACTGGCCCCTATAATGGCATACATGACACTCAGCATTCACAAAAGGGAATTGTCATGTCAGTGAGGCTTGTTTTCCACCTCGACATAATCACATAGAAATGACAATGGCTGAACCATCTACTCACTTGTTCTAATTCGTTGCCAACGACCTTTACTTCTACAATTGGGCCATGTGAAATTTGCTGGGCTGGTAAATTGTTCTGTTTGGCTTGCCTGTTAATGACACTGCTTTGGCCAATGAATGATCCTCTGCAGAAGGCAAGTATTGTTTAAATATCTGATCCTGAAAGCCCACATGGACATGGTCTCCTATGAGCTCATCACTTCATTTCCTCCATTTAGAGTGAACTTGGACAGCTCATTTACAAAGCAATTAATATTCTCCTTGTTAATAAAGATAAAATACTGAAGAGAATGCAAAACTTCAATAAAAGCCGACAGTGCTGGAGAAAGTCAACAAACCTGGCTGAAAGTGTTGGGTCATTAAATATATTCAAGGCTGAAACAGATTTTTTTATAATCTGTAAGAGAAGCAAGTGTTGGGGAAGTGGTAGGAAAGTATGGGCCATGACCAGTCTTGAAGAATCAAATGACTTACTTCTGTTCCTATGTCTGATGGTCTTCTAAATACCTACCAAATATTCACACAATTTACTGCTCAGTCTGTTCCACTGGCTGGAAGACGCATTGTTTCAAATCATTTAGCTGATTGTTTCATTACTGAAAAGATATAGTTTTGCTTTTCTGACTGTCCAATATAATTGAACACTCTTTCAAAAAACCTGTACAGATTCAAAGGACAGGGCAGCCTCTTTCTGTCCTGCCTGAATTGATAATAAATCACAAATTGAGCTTCCAGCGGTTCTGATCAGCTCAAATTTCAACAATGTTTTCTTACATTCTCAGTCATTAAAAAGAGTTCATTTTCAGTACCTGTTCTGTCCCATGGAAGTGATGGCCTATTAACTGTTGTGCTGTTCTCTGTAAAGGGAAATACATGATTTCACATCAAACAATTAACAGCCAAACCCTGCCTGCTGTATTCATCTGTAAATTGTCCTCAGGTTAGGACATGGCTAAATTATATTAATAAAATAATGTCCTAAGGACCCTTTTGTAGATGTTCATTTTTTCCCCGCGTTTAATCAATTCAACTATTCCCTTTAACAATGCATTGAACAAAATTTGTCTGTGCTGATCGGAAGCAACATCTATTCCCAATACAAGTGATAGATAGTTGTTGAGATTATGGTTGTAATTGTACATCTACAGGACACTATAACCACTGGAGAGCAAACTTAAAGACAAGTATTTTAAGTACCAGAAAGGTGATGAAGATAAATTATTCTTGCTCAGAAAGTTGTCATAGCCTAGATTGAAAACACAACCATTTTCCTGCATTTCAATCAACATACAGCTGTCATTTTCAAAATCAAAATTTCTCAAACACCTATTTGCATTATCTGTCATAGGTGACATGGCTGCATTGGTAAAGGAATTCCCTGTAAAAAGATTCCAAGTGATGTGTAGGATGTAAGGGATTTTCATTTACACTGACTGTGGTGTGGCAAGTCATGCTTTTTAAAAGCACTTGATTAGTATTTCTTCCGCTATTATTGATATTTTCTGAGTGTGCCACATCAGTAACATGCCATTTTAAAAGATACTTTTATGTGATATATTCTTTTTCTTTCCAGAGCTTAACGTTCAGCTGAAAGATGCTAATAGCAAATGAACAGAAGACAGAATTTGTAGAATTGATGCCCCAGTTGTACGTGTGGTGTTCAATAAAAGGGGAGTACATGATTTCAGACCCAACATTGAAAAACTTCCCATTTCCCACAGGTCTGCGACACCAGTTTTTAAAGTTGTCCACAGATTAACACACATATAAATTCATTATACATAAACAAGCTCTTTATATATCCTATTAATCTATTTCAACAACAGTTTTCTAGTGTTCTGAATAGTTACAAAGAGCCCATTTTCTGTACCTGTTGCGTTTGCTGGAGATGATGTCCCAGTAAGTGCCGTGCTGTTCTCTGTAAGAGAAGCATATAACTTCAGTTCAGACAATCAACAGGCAAACCCTGCCTGCAGCATTTATGTGTGAATTGTCCTCAGGTTAGGACATGGATAAATTATATTAATAAATAACGTCCTTAAGGACCCTTTTGTAGAATGTTCACTTTTTCCTGAGTTTAATCGATTCAACTATTCCCTTTAACAATGCATTTAACAAAATTTGTCTCTGCTGATCAGAAGCAACACCTATTCCCAACACAAGTGATAGACAGTTTTTGAGATTATGGTCGCAATTCTAGATGTACGGGACACTATAACCATTGGAGAGCAAACTTAAAGACAAGTATTTTAAGTACGAGAAAGGTGATGAGCATAAATTATTCTTGCTCAGAAAGTTGTCATAGCCTAGATTGCAAAGACATCCAATTTCATACATTTCAATCAACATACAGCTGTCATTTTCAAAACAAAAATTTCTCAAACACCTATTTGCCTTACCTGTCAAAGCTGAAATGGCTGCATTGGTAAAGGAATTCCCTGTGGAAAGATTACAAGTAGTTAGGCAGAATGTAGGAATTTTTCATTTGTACTGATGGTGGTGGGGCAAGACATGCTTTTTAAAGGCACTTGATCAATGTTTTATTGATGTTTTCTGAATATGCCACATCAGTTGCATACTGTTTTACAAGGTAATTTTATGTGACAAATTCTCTATCTCTCCAAAACTTTATGAGCAGCTCAAAGGAGATGCTAATGGGAAATGAAATGAGGGTAGAATCTGTAGAATTGATGCTCCAGTAGTGCATGTGGTTTTGACGAGAAGGGAAGTATAGGATTTCAGATCCAACATTCAATAGATTCACATTTTCTACGGGTCTGTAAACAATACTTTATAAATTGTACACAGATTAGCACACATTTAAATTCATTTTACAGGAACAAGCTCTTTATGTATCATATTAATCTATTTCAACAGCAGTTTTCTAATGTTGTGAATAGTTACAAGGAAGCTATTTTCTATACCTGTTGTGTTTGATGGAGATGATGTCCCAGTAAGTGTTACGTGGTCCGCTGTAATAGAAGGACTTGATTTCAGTTCAGACAATCAACAGCCAAACCCTGCATGCATCATTCATAAGTGAATTGTCCTCAGGTAAGGACAAAGCCAAAATTATTTTAATAAAGCAAGCTCCTGAAGGACTATTTTGTAGAATGTTCAATTTTTCTTGAGTTTAATAGATATAACTATTCCCTTTGACAATGCTTTTAACATAATTTGTCTGTGATGATTTGAAGCAACATCTCATCCTAATACAAATTTATAGACATTTTAGGTGGTTTTAGTCATGTTCATGGGTCTAGAGCAAACTGTAGCCACTGGAAAGAAATTTGCTTTGATAGGAAGGAGAAAATATACATTCAACAATGTGGAACATTTTATCTATTGGTGTCCGCTTGTCATTTTCAAATTTTAAACGTCCCAAACAATAGTTTACAGTTATCTGTCACAGATGATGTGGTAATATTGCAACAAGCATTCCCTGCAAATAAAAAGATTATAAGCAGTTAGGCAAAATATGGAAGATTTTGCCTTGACAATCTGTGGAACTCATCTGGTGCAGTGGCCTTTTATCGAATCGATATGTAGGCAGAAACCAGGAAGAACATACAATCAGTTTCAATTTGGGTCTGAAAACTCTCCACCTCTACTGATGTTGCAAAACTAACCTCTGTTGGTAACAGCCTGCGCCTATAATTTGTGCCACCATCAATGTCATAGGTATTAGTTACTATGTTATGCCAAGCTTTACCGTAAGGATTTGATTGTTCTAAGAAATTATGGACAATATATTTTTCAATTAGAGACAGTAGGAACTGCCGAAACTGGAGAATCTGAGATAACAAGGTGTGGAGCTGGAGGTACACAGCAGGCCAAGCAGCATCAGAGGAGCAGGAAAGCTGACGTTTCGGGACTGGACCCTTCTTCAGAATATTTTGCAATTAGATGTCTACTCTATAAGAAGTAAAAATACACAACATGACACTTTCACAATTCAGGGAAGCAAGACTGGCTTCACTGGACCTTTATTCCAGTCGTCTAGCAGGTTTTGAAACTAGCACTTATGCATTACAATGATGTCTGGGGACTAGATACCAAAGTGTGGAGCTGGAGGTACACAGCAGGCCAAGCAGCAGCAGAGGAGCGGGAAAGTTGACATTTTGGGTCGGGACCCTTCTTCAGAAATTTGTTTGGTGACTATGTGTTTCTAATGAAAGAGCTGGAAACCGTGCTGCTTTCATCTAAACAAAAGCATTTTTTGGCTGTTTATGTTATTTACAAGTTAAAGTGTTGCATTGAATTTATCAGAACATGATATGATCTTCGACAGGAAAGACACTCCTCCATTGTCAAATTCAAAATCTAAGTTCCTGCAATGAACCAGAGTATCTGTACACCAGATATCTTATAGGCGGTTAACAATTTCTCCCATTAGTATCAGCAACCTCACAGACACGTGCAGATTGGGATGGTCACATGTTAGATACGTGTCCCATGGATGGCAGTCTCCTCCTGCTGTAACAAATCATCCTCGAGTGGCCCCTCTTCTGGCACACATCACCCTCAGCATTCACAATGGGACAGATGTCATGGCAGCGAGGCTTCTTTCTCATCTCAGCTTGAACATAGAGTAACAGCGACGGCTGTGTCGTCTTCTCGCTCCTTTTGATTTGTTGCCAAAAGCCGTCAATTCTCCAAATTGGACCATGTGAAATTTGCATGACTGATGAATTGTTCTGTTTGGCTTGCAAAGTTCAACCGGCCAGCTAACGTCACAGCTCTGGCCAATGAATGATACTCTGCAGAAGGCAAGTATTGTGAAAATGTTTGATTCTGCAACCCCACATGGACATGTTCTCTTATGGGCTCAACGCTTAGTTTCCCGTATTTACAGTTATCTGTGAGGTCGTACGGGTCATTTATAAGGCAATCAACATTCCCTTTGTTAATAAATATTAAATACTGCACATAATGGAAATCTGAAATAAAACAGACAGTGCTGGAGAAACTCAGCAGACCTGGAGGTCGGGGTTGCGTCATTAAATATATTCAACGTTGAAACGAACAGATTTTATTTTAATCTGTGAGGGAATCAAGTGTTGGGGAAATGGTAGAAAATTGGAGTTGTGACTATTAGGCAGGCCAAGAACAGAATTAAGAACCAAATGGCCTACATCAGTTCGAATGTCTGATGATTGTCTAGACACTGACCAACTATACATTCACAATTACGCTTAGTTCCTCCACTGGCTGTAAAATGCATCGTTAGCTGATTGTTTCACTATTGAAAAGATTTTTTTTATTTTTCTTGGTTTTGAGTATAACTGAACACTCTTTCAAAAAACCTGAACAAGCACAAAGAACTGAACAGCCTTCTATTGTCCTCC